>NC_056750.1:582418943-582523943 GCF_019279795.1 Protopterus annectens
AACCATTCAGCAGTTTAAATAAAATACCTGTGCTGAAGCAAGAAGCAAGCTGACTGTTCAGCAGTTTAAAATAAAATACCTCAACAGCAATTCCATTCAGGATAAGAGAAGCAAATAGTTTAAAATAAAAAAGAGAAGCAAACAGTTTAAAATGCCTACACCGAAGCAAACAGTCCATTCAGCAGTTTCAATTCCATTCAGGAGAAGATCACACACTTAAGCAGTCCATTCAGTTTAAAATAAAATACCTCAGCATACACTGTAAATACCTCACTTCAACAATTTCATTCACTCACAGCACACAAGCAGAGCAGTCCATTCATTTTAAAATAAAATATCTCTACAATAATGCTAAAAGCAGAATGTTACCACACACACACACACTGCAATTCTGTAAATACCTTAACAGATGCAGCTTGTGAATGCGCTGAAACAAGCAGTCCAGACCGTTCAGTTCTACACTGCTGCACTCATGCAAGCAGATCCAGTTCAAGCAACAGTCCTTCCCGCTCAAGCTCTGCAGTATCCATAAGATAGATAATTCCTTCCCGCTCACAGATCAAACAGCCAACCAGCTGGAAATGTGTGCACATGAGCCTTTGAGCTCAATTCTGACAGGGTGATAGGCCGACGGAGCTGACGTCAGCTCAAAAAACAAAAAAAATAAAAAATAAAAAAAGGGAAAAATAAATCAGAAACTAAGGGGTGCCACTTGGGAATTGTGGCACCCCTTTATTTGGACCCCAAAACTCAGTAAAAATGAGTAATTCAGTACGGTTGGGAAGTATGCAATAGACTCAAACCAGTTTGGCTTTGTCAAGGGAAGATCATGCCTATTAAACCTGGTGAACTTCTTTGAAAAGTTCACCAAGGTGATGGATGAGGGGAAAACTGTGTATACCACCTACATGGGCCTGGCTAAGGCATTCAATACAATAAGACACTTGGGTATAGTTGACAAACTCACCAAACTGGGCATAAACCCTACATAACTCACTGGATTGCCAGTTGGCTCACAGACAAGGACTCAGGCAGTCAGGATAAGTGATTCCAACTCCACTAAAAGACTGGTCACCAGCAGGGTACCCCATAGTTCTGTGAAGGGACCACTCCTATTTGTCATCTACTTCTTGGAAGTAAAGGCTAATGTCCATGGCCTTTGGTTGACAGAGTTCACAGATAAATGCAAATTGGGAGCTATCAAGGATTCCCCCTCATGACAGAAACATTTTACAAGAAGGTCTAACACAAATTACTGGAGCAAAAGTCATGGGCTAAAACTCTTTGCTACAAAATGCATTCCTAGTCTTTCAGGAAAACTGCTGCCCAGGCTAATTACTCAATTTTTAAGATACTCTTAAAAGTGGAATTGTTAGTTAGGGATCTGGGAACATATGAAGACAGTTAATATTCCCCTTGACCAACATGTGATGAAGGTTTACAAAAATCATTCTATGTTGCCCAACCTATAAGAAAGAGCAAAGCATCCAGGTCCAAGCATGTCATAGTGCCACTTTATCTGGCCCTTAGCAGTCCCATCATCAAGTATAATGCCTCCTTTCAGCATGTACCTGCCCAAACAAATGAACCAGTTGGACTGTCCACAAAGGATCCTTACCAGGAGAATCCAGGGTATAAACACAATGTCCTTTATAGATTGCCTTAAAGCTGTCTGTCTATATTCTGGCATATAAGGCATCCTTGGATATAGCTCTGATGGACCTTTTGCACATCTGCAAAATGAACAGCATCAGAACTACTAGATCCAATGAGTTAAATTTTGCTTGTGACATAAATAAGACAAGATGGTGAGACAGATGTGTCTCAGCAGATCCCCATACTCTGTAACAGGCTCCCCATCCATATGGAGCAGAATCCATCCCTAACCCTATTTAAATGCAACCTTGACTAGTGAATGGGAAAAAAAATCAGAAATTCATCCCGCATCCAGCCTCCATGTCTCTGACAGACAGAGTTAGACACTAAGACCCAAGCTAACATACCTTCCACATAAGCTCTAGAAACTTCATAACTAACATACCCCTCCTAATAAATGCTGAAAAAACACAGGAGAACAACTAGGTTGAATTGCATGGCTAGGCGTACAAAGGGCCTGGTGGTTATTAGTCTATTATATAACTATGAACCTATGAGAGTTGAGCTATAGCTGTTTGACCGGGAATTTCCCATCATACATATGTCTACTAAATAAGTTATGTGGATAATGTCTGAGAAGGCATAAAAATCATGTGCAGTTTATAAACTGGTTCATCAAAGGGCAAGACACTTTTGAAATTCTTAAGGTCAACAGACAGACATTGAAGTAATTCCTGACTGTAGTTGGATTTGTGGGCAATCTGTTACTAACTCTGGGGAAAGGTGAACACTCTGGTGGTCAGATTTGACCAATGGAGTAATAACTTTAGTTGGTGTGTATGCAAAGGAAGCATTTGTAAAGGTAAATCAAGTGTATTTCTCCCTTTTATAGGAATTTGGATAAATTGATCTAGGCATATGGTATTAATTGAAATCTAGGAAACATTTGGATGTTTTAATTGCTAGCTGTGCAAGACTCCCAAATGATGGGTGAATAATTGAAATGGAGTTAGGTTATGTGGACTGATAGTTATGGGATCCATCTTGTCATTGTACCTAATGCTAATCCCCAGGCAACAGTAAAGACTATTTATAGTCAGGAAATGGGCTGACAATGAGACAGTTTGAACCATCAAGCCATTCTAAGAACTATAGAGCAATGACCTGCTCTACGACAATATACAAATATACAATATACAAATTATATACTGGAATTGATGCAGAAAGAGTTTACAGTCATTTAGAAAAAAAATAAATTATAGCAACAGAAAAAAACAAAGGTATAAAGGAACTTTAGTAGGATGGAATGTATACATATTGGGGAAAATATGAAGGATTGGCAATAAAACATGAACACATTTGGATAAATCTCTAAGTACTTTAGAAGACTAAAGCCATACTGAAAACTGCCTTGATATCTATGAGAAAGTCCAAACTATAAATGTGCTACTCCTCTTCTAATTTACAGTTTAGGGATTATCAACTGGCCCCAAGAAGTACTGGATCAGTTAGACAAGAAAAATGCTTCATGCTTAGTAATCAGTATATAAAATTCAGTGTATACCAAGATTATATATTCCTAGCTCTGAAGGAGATAATGACCATCCTCGAAACTGATTACATTGAATAATCTGCAATCGTGGGACTGCATGCTGACATACGTACAGATCTCATCAGATCTAAGAATAGTAAATGTTTTAAAACATGAGAAGTCCAAGATGCCATTTTTGCTTAGTTTAGCTGGAGCACTGATTTCTCTTCCTACTGGATACCAAACAGCAACTGAATGTGCTGAAAAACAAAAGAACATAAGGAAAAGGAACAGAGGAGAAGGAAAAAAAATCAGAAAATACATAAATATAGTGGCAAATACAGAAAGCTCCTGGAACAACCTCATGCTGTCCAAGATTTGATGCAGGAGTTAAGGAGAGGCAAAAGGAAACTAAAAGATGAAAGGTTAATAATGGTGGCACAGGATAGTGGACTACATACGCTTTGGTTTAAGAAGTCCATTAAAGAAGTCAGAAAAACAGTCCAGTACAGGTTCTGTGAAGTAGAACTGGAAACAGTCACACATCTTGTTGTTGGGTGTGATCCCAGAGGGCTTTTATACTGAAAGGCACAATAATGTGCAAGACTTTTGCAATGGGGATTGTGCAAACAGTACAATATAGAAGTACCTGAACAGCAATGGAAACAAGAACCACAAAAGCATTATAAAGAAAGATGACGTTTCTATCACTTGGGGTCAACTGTTAATAACAGTTAAAAAAAAAAAAAACAGATGCAAGAAATCCAGATATAGTTGCATTAATCACTGAAATTGCTACATGCAGTGATTACAGTGTCTAATATAAACAGTGATACAAAGTTGTAAAATACCAGGATATACAAGCATAAACGAGACCAATTTGGAAGAGAGATACCTAGACAGTTGCAATAGAAAGTATAATAAAAAATAATTTAAAGCTATACTTTCATATTTTCCCAGTGCATGTAACCCCATATGAATTACAGGAAGAGACCATTCTGGGCACATGGTGGGTGGTGGGAAGAGCACTCTTGGCTAACATCAAAGGCAATAACTAATTTCATGACTGCTAATCATACCCTGACTTAGGAATGGGGGACATTCCTGTCATGGTATTAGAAAGCCAAAAGACAAAGAAATTACGTTGGGAATGTTGTAGTAATTGACTTTATCAAATGTGACCAAAATGTCAAGGAGCTCAAATTCAAAAGCTTAAAGTAGTTGACATGATTTAATATATGACAAGCCATAAGTAGATGCTGCCTTACTTCTCGCAGATGGCCTGCAATTGTGATAGCTACTCCATTTTGGAAGAGGAGGCGTGATATCGTAACATAAAAACCAAGGTTCTGAAACAAGTGCATTTAAAAGGAGGAGTGATATCACAATACAGAAGCCAAGGTTCTGGAACAAGACACACATGAATGTGTTCAATTACCAGAAATGCCTCCTAATCAGGAAACTTTTTACTCAGATCCCTAAAATTAAGCAGATCCACCCTAAAGGATAGGATAGAATCTGATAGGTTGAAATGTCTAACAAATGAAAAATGTTTTAGCCAATATACAGACATCCTGAGGAGAGAGGTGACAACCATATCTGGCAAAGCAGGCAGCATATCTTAATGACTGCCTCCCATGATGACACATATTGGATCCCACTGCAGTGACACAAGTTAAGAGGCCATTTGTTGAAACCAATTATTTTTGCTGAAACAGTGGCATCATTCTTAGAGAATGGCAAGATGCTGCTCAAAACAAGTGTCTCGCAGCACTGGACACATGCATATCTCTCTCTCTCTCTCTGTCTCATGGTAGAGCATCCAAGGTCAGTGAGCTCAATGTGGGCAACAAAAACAGAATGCTCATACCTGGTGTGAAAAGACCCAAGGGCTCTGGTTACATCCCTAATCTTGGTACCAGACATTCAGCTGACTACAACCATATCCCAGCACAGCATATTGAGTAGCTCACCAGTGTCTAAAGTGTACTGCGGTGGTGGTGCTGCAGTAGCGTTGTCACCTCACAGTAAGACATTGTCCGGTTCGATTCTCAGCTAGAGCGTCTTCTGCGTGGAGACATGCGTGAATGGGTGTACCTTTGTTGAAGGTTGTGCAGCAGAGCTGGCAACTTGGTACGTAAAAATCAACTGCCAATCATTAGCAGACCAGAGTTCCACTGTGGCAACCCCTAACCAGGAAAAGCCGAAAGACACAACAACAACCAGTGTCTAAAGTGTGTGTCACCAATTACTAAAACATTAGCGTTTGTGGCTACAGCCTCATGTGTCCTTATGGGAGTGAGATAGGAGGCAGGATAACTCACTTCACTTGTGGCTAAAGGTGTGTGTGTGTGTGTGTGTGTGTGTGTGTGTGTGTGTGTGTGTGTGTGTGTATGTGTATGTATATATATGTGTATATATATATATATATATATATATATATATAATGTTAAGTGGTTGAGGTTTGGCACCTTAGGAAATTATTTCTTACCAGCCTTGGTTAAAGTGGGTCCATTATTACATGGTCGTGACAGATTGTTTAAATGTGTAGTGTGAGAGAAGATAGACTCCAAATGTAATAATTATTAACATTTCTCACAGGCAGTATCAATAAATTATAAAAAAAAATATTGTCAGCAATTTAAAGCAATTGTTACACTGCCTCACACTACAAAAGGGAGGAGTCTAGCAACAGAAAGGGACAGTACAAATTGTAAACCCTTGTAAACTAAGACCAAAATGTGACCAGCTATTAGTCACACCAAACTGGTGAATGAACAAATGCAAATATTATATACTAAAGGAGTCTTTCAGCTGTCCTGCAATTAAATGAACTAGATCAGGAGATTCAATTTTAACTCGAAGGACATGAGAACAACAGTGAGAAATGCATAAAACCATCAGTCATACCCAGGAATTCCAAGGGAAAAGTATCAGTCTACTATCATGGTACTATTAGTGAAGTACAATTCAGTGCAAGCTGCTGTACTGGTCAAAACCAGGTGAAACAAGAATATACAAACAAAATCCAGTAGCACAAGAGGACCTCACCAAGCTCATTGCATAACTCAGCACTATTTATCATCAGCCTGTGCATGTAATTTCCCTATATACTAGACAAATATTCATCTAAAAATGGAAATGTACCATTTAGCAACAAGAGAACAAATGGCAGCAAAAGCATAGGCAGCAGCCAGTTCAAACAGTCAATAGCAGACCCCCCTTCTCTCACCAAGAACAGTAATGGTAGCCAGTAGGCCCAAAATGGACAATGGTCAGTGTCAAGTCACTCATCTGCAGTGTGGTCTAAAGCCAGGTGAAAAGCACAAACGCTAAAACTCACTTAGTACAGCAAGTCCAAACCCAGATGAAACAGTAGCAATAAATAAAATCCATTTAAGGGAGGACTCCAGCAAGCTTAATACGCCATGCCTTGATTCTATAAAGCACTCCCTTATGCTAAGTCCATGTCTGCCCTGATACTGCAAGGCCATCAGGCCTCATGCCTTAATGACCTTTAGCTACGGCATATTCATTTCTTGACGGAATCAGTAAGTTAAGGTATAGCGTCATCTGCCAAGGAATAGTCTGCTCTTTTTTTTGTTTGTTTTGAGCTTAACTCTGTTATACCTCCTGCTCATTCCCAGTTGAGGCTTAAAGGGTTGGCATACAGGAGGCACATCTAAAAACATGTTTGTGCTTTCTGCAAGTGAAGTTACCTCAGTTAGTCCAGACCTTCCACTGATGTGTTCACCAGGAATTTGAGACTAAGTACACACTGCAGGCAGGTGCCCTAACCCCACCCCAAAAACATTGGAAAAATGGTTCCATCTTATTCCCCTACCTACCTGGCCAGCTCCTCTACCATCCTGAACATCTGGATCATGGTCATGGGAGATGGTTTTCTTCCTTCCTAGACATGATAGTTTAATAACAGCTATTAACCATTACTTATTAACAGTGGTGGAATATATAACATGCTAAACTGAGGCACAATAGGAAATTCTGGCATTTAACACTGTTGTGAGGTCTCTTCTTCCAGTTGTAAGGCTCTGTCCTAACTTGTTGACATTACCAAACTTTTTCCCCCCATTTTGCTTCTTTTAACTACATGAATGAGTCTTGCTGCTTCCAAGTAAAAAACATCTTGGATTCAACATGTACCTCCCCTTGTGTGTGTCCCATGTTGATGGTAGGTCCTTTTGGTTTACTTACTGTACAGCAACAGGAAAGATTAGCATGACTGAAGCCTAGCAGGCACAATTCTTTGACCCTATAACATGAAATAAAATAGGGCAGCTACAGGGTATGTGAAACAATCTGATGTTCTCCCATACTGTATGAAAATGTTTTGAGATTCTGGTCTGTCCAAAGGCTGGTAGCTTCAAAGTTAGGTGTGCATTCCTACCGGTTTCCATATGACAGTAAGAGGATGAAAACTGACAACCTACTGCATTAAAGCCGTTCATTCAGTGAACTTTTGCCAGTTAAAGTGTATTACTGCCAGGAAAGGCAGTAATTACATGCAAATGTTGCACTGTCCAAGCTATGTGCTGATACAGACCACAGTTCCACTGATATAGGACCACTTGATGTGCAGACCAGTAGTTATAAGAGTAGGAACACATTGCTCTGCAATTGATGTTATGCGATTTAATGCTACTGGGTTTTACAGTCCTGTATAAAATGAGTAAGTGCTTTAATGTAATGGACAGGCAGCAAAAGCTGGTCATAATAAACTTAAAACAAACCTTCTTGAGTTTGTTCTTACACTGGAGAGCTGGGATTTGCTCCTCTATGATGCAGCTTCACATGAGTTGTAGAAGACGCTCTGGAATTTGTTCTGCTGCTTAATGCCCTCCTTTCTGAGGGAGAATGCAACATGAATGTTAGCTGCGGAAAGCAGTCCAAACAGTACCCTCTTTGTCCTATATCATTTCCGCTTCAGTTGAAATAACGGCTCTCCACTTGTCAACTGTTGTAAACCGTTTAAAAAAATGTAAATGAAGTGGATCCAAATGGCAATACAAATGGTACAAATAAAAACAAGTAGTATAAAATTAAGCGCTTTTCGTCTTCTACATATGAAAACTTCCTCAGACAAACTGTTCTCTCCTGATATTCCTCTATATATAACTTCCTGTTGCATCACATGGTTCTATCAATTAATGAAACAAACCCAATTAGTGATACAAATAGTACACATAAATACAATTGAATATAAAATTCATTACTATCTTAAATTCGTTTAAAATAGAATGTTGCTGACATATGTACTATAGCATTTACTAACATATTTATGCTTACATGTCTCTAAAATGCATATATGCCAACTTGTTCAAGTCTTATTTAATTTCCTGCATTTTACTTAAAAATTATACAATCTAAAAGCAGTTATTTTAGTAACATTTGCTAAGCATGTTACTTTGTTGTGGTACATATGCTCACTCTGCTTTTTGACTTTTAGAGCGAGTCAAACTAACTGGACAAATAACAAATAAATATGTGGAATTAAGTCAACTACATTACTTAAATGCAACTTATACAATCTATATACAACCTACAGTTCAGACAAAAACTATATGAAAGACAATCCAACTGTTAAGGGTAATGAGAATTATAAATGTAAAAATTGTATATTGCGATATTGCTGGGTTTGTAGTTAAGCTTGCATACACAAACAATGCAATTTAAACATATTCATAGCTACTGGTCAGTTGTAGTCCTAACTAATACCAGATTTTAATGTTTTATATTTTACATTTATTTTACATTAATTACTCCTATTTTTTTAAGTTTTTAATCTCAGAATACATAAAATGGAGTACATTTCATTTATGCCTGGATATACACAGGCATTTGTACTTAGTTGCCACACTAATTCTAGTCTTTCTAATAAAAGGTCATCAGGTCCACCTCTTCCATCTGATTTAATCTGATCAGTGACTCGGAACTTAAATATATGTTCTGGATGTTCTATTATATGTCTTGCCAGAGCATTCTCTGACTTCTTATGACTAATACTGTACAAGCGCTCGTACACTCTTTCCTTAAGTGTCCTAATGGTTTTCCCTATATAGAATACGTGGCATTGTTGACATTTAGCTATGTACACTATCATTTTAGACTGACAGTTATATTTGTCTCTAGTGTTGTATTTTTTATTTCGGATGTAAAATGTCCGTCCAATTTCTACATGTTTACAGAAATTACACATCAGACATTTTGTCATACCTGGGTTTCTAATACAACTATGGGACTGATTCTCAAATATATTTTTGATGTTTCTTCCCCTCTTGAATATAATCCTGGGAAGTTGAGTAAGCTTTTTTCCAAGAAAGGGGTCATTGTCTAGAATTTCCCAATTCTTGTATAAGATGTTCCTTAACTCCCACGCGTTAATGCTATATGGCGTGATAAAACTATAACTTATATGACTATGTTCTCTATTGGTGTCCCTACTTTCTAGTGTTTCATAACTCATGCCATTAACTTCTTGTTCAATGCATAAAATGGGTCTATAAATTCCTGTTTCTCTTGTTGTAAATTTCATCAATGAGGTCACCCACTAGTACTTGTGGGTAGCCTCTATTGAGAAACAATGTTTCAAGTTTTTGACATTCAGTTTGAAAGTCGGTTTCAAGACTGACCATTCTAGCAGCTCTTACAAGTTGTCCCTTTACCACTGATCTTTTTTGGTGGAACGGGTGACAGCTGGTAAAATGTAGTAAATTGTTTGAATGTGTTTCCTTTCTAAAGATAGTACTGATGTATCTATTGTTCTTACTATCTTTTCTTAACTCAATGTCCAAGAATGAGATTTTATTTTCTCCATATCTTGATGTAAAACTCAAAAAAGTTTTGTAGTATTATTAAAATAATGGAGTAAATCTGTAGCTTTTCTTTCATCAACCTTAAGTATGACAAAAATATTGTCCAAGAATCTTGTATAAAAATACAATTGATCTTTAACATGAGGTTGATTCTTGACAAATTCATCTTCCCAATGTGCCATGACTAGATTAGAAAAGCTTGCCCCAAGTGGAGACCCCATTGCAACTCCTACTTTTTGCAAGTAGAAGGCATTATCAAACATAATATAGTTGTTGGGAGGGTTGGGAGGTGGCCCTATGTGGTTAGGTGTTTGACTTGCAAAACACAAGGGGGTTTTTTTAAATCTCACTGGGGATAATTAGCACTGCGGCTTAAAATGCTCACCAGGTTAGTACCCATGTACTAACCAATAAACTATGTTGGATAAAATAATATAAACTGCCACGTCTCGCCATGGGGTATGTATTAGTACTACGGTTGGGTTGGTTTGGCCGAAGCGGCCAGTCAAACAAAAGCCATAAACCAGAACAATTAACATTACCCAGAGAGGGTGAGTTTATTTAAGAGCTTTTAAATTATTTTTCTATTGTACTTTTTTTCTTAAATTTGTGCATATATGCCCTGCCCATTTAACATGTCGTCGCGGTAGCGACGATGGGTTCTATGGTACTGCGGCGCCTCGCGGTACGATATCAGGCTTCAATTAGTACAACGGAGAGACAAGAATGCAAATTTTTTTTTTCAGGTGTCTGCTCTTTTTAAATTTAAACGGAACGGCAGAGCTGTTTCTAATTACAACGGGACATCTCCGTTGTTGCTTTAAAAAACTACAACCTTTCAAAGTTTAACTCATTCTGTATTCTCAATTTTATAAGCTAAGATCTTGCTTTCGTTAAACTCCGTTAACAAATGACAGTTAAAACTATGTTAACTGGGTTATGTTTAGCGGGACCTTAAGCAATAAAGCGTTAATCTGTGTAACATGTTAAAACTTTAATTAAATTTAATTTAGCGGATTTAAACGAAGTTAAGTTTAAAATACTTCATTTATAAATATACGAAAAAGTACACGTCGAAAGTGCTTTTCCATTAGTACGCTTTCATAAAATAATGTCCAACAATTCCTCTACCAAGCCGATTTCCTCACCTGGGGCTCCCAAGTTTTTTTAATTTACTAGAAACCCATTCTATCCCTTCTTCATTTTATACTATTTGTTTTTATTTGTACTGCCATTTGGATCCACTTCATTTACTCTTTATTAAACGGTTTACAACAGTTGACAAGTGGAGAGCCATTATTTCAACTGAAGCGGAAATTATATAGGACAAAGAGAGGTTACTGCTTGGACTGCTTCCACAGCTAACATTCTATTTGTACAGTTTGAACTTTTCTTCTTGGAGAATGCAACATCCAAGGTCACAAGGGAAGTACTGATGCTACAAGATGCAGAGAAGGTAAGTACTGAGCCTATGACAAGATACGGGGTGCTGAAGTCATATCACTCTGGAAGAACATACATTCAAAGTAAGAGGTTTATTTATTATGAGTGAGCCTGGAAAAAGAATAGCATCTGACTGCAACATTGTACTTTTTCCTACTCGCTTACTTGGAGAGGTTTTATAAGATTCATAAGTTTATGCCAAACTTATAGCCAGGGAGACCATGCAAAGTTTAATCATGATATGCTGTGTTGGTGAGAGATTAACAATGTTCCCCATTCAGATTTTTCTTGGCATATCCTTTGTGAAAATTTGCAGTCACCCATTCAGACATCAAGATTTGTTTTAAATGTAGCAAAAGAATTGATGTGCTCAATAAATTAAGGGATTCTATTCCAGAAAAAGGGAACATATTGGGTTAGGTACCTCTCACACCAACTGATATTGTTAATGAGGTAGTGTAGGTTTGACTCTCTCAACTGGGTGTGGAGTCATTCATAGCAAAGAAAAATATTACAAAATCACCCCATAAGGTCCCTATACAAGACTGAGTAGAGAGACAGGGCATTTAGAGGTGCTAATAGTTACCAAGATCAGAAACCAAGAACAAAATGCCCAAGAATTTAGTGGAGGATAAAAACTATCTAAATGTTATCACCACCACACTGTATCCACCATAAGGGTTGACAATTCTATAAAGGAAAGCCAAACTCAAAGATCGAATAATTGTTTTTTTTAAACTTTTACTAAAAAATACATACAGCTTTTCATCCTTCCAAAACAGGACTTTAAGATTGAGTGTAAAGTAGAATATCTCACTTTATATATGTAATCAATTATATTCTTAACCAATGAAATTACTACAATCACTAAAATTTAAATCCACAATGAATTAATTAAGCAAATACAACAATAAATACATCCATCTGAATCTTGAAAATATTGTGCTTATAAAATACTTTTAAAAATATATGTAAATGTATATATAATTTAAAAAATGTATGTATAATCTACTCATGAATTAGATTCCTTCTTTTTCAATACAGGGATTAAAGAAATAGATTAATTTATACCAAATGGCGTACAAGCGTCTAGTTTTAACTGCCAATATAACTCTAAGTTCTATTTTTTTTTTTGGGGACCACCTCTGAGGTCTTAAGGATTTTTTTCCAAAATAATGAATAGAAAACTTTTATAATGATGACATTCAGTGGTGTTTCTGTACAAAACATTTACATTACATCTGGAGATGTCATAATAATATTCATAAATATGATTCCGGAGATGTTTCTCAGTTTTCACCACATAAAATACAGGATAGGTTGAACAGTGTCAAGTATACTATAAGCCATTGGTTGAACAATTTCCTGCATGCAGATAGTCAACTGATCTCAGACTATTATTTAACTGAATGAAGTTAGCTTTTAAAATATTTGCACTGATTGCAAGCACCACATTTCTTTGTGCTTTTCTGTGAAGTTTTTGAGTATTCTTGTTCGTTTCAACAATGTTTTTAATATTATTTGCCCTTTTGTAGATAAACATGGGTCTAGTTTCCACAAGGTTTTTCACTGTATTGTCACTAACCAAGATGTTCCAATTTTTGTTCAAGATATCCTTAACTATATCTAACCCAGCATTATATTGTACTGTTAATGTTCTTCTGTATACATTTTTTAACAAACTCTTTAGGTCTTTCATTGATATTATGTACATTAGCTGATGTCGGGAACTGTTTAAATTTCAGTCTTTCCAGTTGTATTAGGAGGAATATCTTGAGTTAAACTAACACCTAAAAGGGGGTATATCTTACCCCCCCCCACCCTTTTGAGACTTTGTCACTAATATCTCGAACTAGTGATCGAGGATATCCTCTCAAGAAACATACCTTCAAGTTTGACCTTTTCTCTCATAAAGTCTCCTATCAAAGAACATACGGGCTAACCTTTTAAACTGCCCTTTAACTGGGCTCCTCTTTTGAGAAGCCAGATGGAAACTAGTAGTGCAGATAACGGTTAGAGAATGTTGGCTTTCTAAATATATTTGAGGAAAACACTGAGGTAGTATTGATAATAGTTGTATCATGATGGTCTATCTGCTCTATATTAGCTTGAACAGTGAAGTTCAAGAAGGGTGTAGTGCAATTCAAAAACTCAAAAAACTGTGGAATCAAAAGTATATCCCCTTCCCAAAGAACTAATGTCTGTCTTTCTAAAGAAGCTTTTGACACTGCATAGCATACCTCTAAACTGTACAGATTTTCGCAGAATGCCCAGAGTTTTGTCTCATATTTTTGGTCCATTTTTCATAAAACTATGGTTTTCTGGCAAATTAGTGGCAAATCATTAAGGACTGAAATTAAAAAAATACTGACAGACATCTGAGTTTCAGACTTCACACTCTTCAGAAAATTCATGCTAATGCAAAACCTGTTATTCTATCAACTTTCTATGTTTGTAAGAGCAATATTTAAAAATTGTCCCTACTTTTGTGTCTTTGTTCCACTTTTATGTATGGCTTTGTCCAGATTTGTTGTACTTAGAAGTTGAGAGGTATGCTGCAGAGTCTACAGATAGTCAATATGCATTTAAATGAATGTGTTCATGTTAAGTGGATCCCTAAGGGCCTGAGATATTTTAGATTCCCTAATAGGGTAATAGCCGGTAGTAATTTTGACAGGGAAATAGGCCTAGGCCTACTGCAACAGCAGCAGCACTGCCTGTAGCACATAAAAATAGAGCAGCAGCTCCTATCATTCTGTATGTGTACACTTTCTGTGTCTGTACTCTACTACTTTTCAAAACCACAGAAAATACAACACTGGAGACTACATGGTCATTTTATAACTTGTTGAATAGCTCCACCAGATTGGTTGATTTGCATGCAACTAAACTGATTATGCTGTAATTAGCATCTCTGAAACACAGGCTAAGACAGATGTAATCCATCAATAATCTAACTCCATTATAAAAAGACAAATGTGTAGCTAGCCAAACTGATGGTAAGGACACTTGCTACATGTTTGCAGGACTTCACAAAAGCAAAATATTTCCAAAGATATATTTACAGAGGAGTACTGAACTCCAGGAGGCATGCTCCCGTTTTGTTACCCATATGATGCATACGCTAGAATATATTCATGAATAATGTGAAGCAAAGGCTTTTACACTATCTGTATGCATTAGTTAGAAGTGTATTAATGGCATGGCCATGTTTGTCGAGCCATTTCAGAGGTACAAATGACTGACAATATATGAAAACAGAAAGCTGTGTGATACACAAGTACAACTCTTTTGGGGATAGGTCCTTTGAAAGCACGTTTAGCATTTCAAAGATATTTTATTAGCAAAATGCTTCATGTGCCTGTTCTTTTGTGGCTGTGGGGGAGCAAAGAAAATTTTCTCACAAACTAGACTAGACTGTTATTTTGGGGGGGGGGGCACAGTTGAGTTTCTGCTATAGCACATACAAGGATAAGTTGTTCTTGCTACTGTGAAGAACCACACTGTCCAGGTCAAGAGTGTGTTCCACCATTAAGTCCTTGAGGGGACGAAAGCGCTTAACTTGTTTTTCTAATAAATAGTTGGAACACACTCTTGACCTGAACAGCATGTGGTGTGGTTCTTCATGGTTATTGGTACTTTACTGCATGGACTGCACACAAAGGTCATTCTTGCTACTGTCCTTGTTTTGCATCCTGCCTGTTAGTATTTCACATCTGTAGACTGTTTTATGTTTTATCAGTGGATACTACTGACTACCTACCTTTACTATTTTATCTGGAAACAGTTACTTTGGGTAATTATGTGATACTTATGTGTATTATCATTCTGTTGTCTTTTAGGAGACACAGTGTCAGCGAGATAGAGACCCACCCTTCAGTGAAGTGGAGAACAATATCATTGTTGAAACTCTACTTCAACATGGGGCATTTCTCCTGGAAAGGGGTCATCCCAATATGCAAGAAAGGTTACGAGTATGGCAGCAGATTGTTGCCAACATCAATTCTGTGGGCAGCCACAGCTGAACATATGAACAGGTGTGCCACAGGGCCACTGGCATGATTACCTTGGCAAGGAGGCGTGCAAACTCACACACACTACTGTCACATGGAGGACCCATACAGACACACACACACACACACACAGACACGCAACAGTTACATAGTTCAGCCTGCCTGCTTACCTTTCTTAATCACACACACTCATCAAGCATTTGTGTTAGTCTAGGCCTCCTGGTCCCCTACAGCACCCTGTGAAAGTGATAACTGTGCCATATCCCTGTTTTCTCTCTTTTGGATTCAGGGATACAAAAGCTTTGTGTCTGATGCACAGGATGGATAGCTATGTTAGTGCCTAGTGTATTTGCATTTGTGTTGCTGAACTGATAATTCTACCTGTCACTTATATTTGCTTAACAATTTATACAGTGGATAGCATCACCATGACAGTGCTAGTGTATTCTCTTGTAAGGGTTGTTAAGTCAGGAACTGCAATGTGTCTCACTACTTTCTAACTTTTCTCTTTAATAATTTTCCAGTACATACATATGGTACACATCATAAGACACACAATCACATTTAGATCTCAGGATTGTATGACAGCACTGTAGTCAAACTCATCAAAACAATAATATGTTTTGAACTCCACTGTAGCACCCAGCTTCCTAGAGACAAAGTGCCCTCCTACTAAGCTAGACCATCATTTTGTGTCTGCTCCCTGCCCCCCCCCTCTTACTGTGATTCTGGTTGACTATGAAAATTTTCAGCAAGGCAAGCAAGGTCCCAAGCATGACTTCTTCCTCAAGACTCCACTCACTGTATGTCTCCCCAAACTAAGTTCAATCGTGAAAATTATTTGAACTGTTGAGTTAAATGATGTAAGCCAGAGGCATGCTCACTATCTAGGTCACCACGCCAAGACCCACCCCCATCCACTAACTTGTATATTTCAAAGCCCATATCTTCCTAACCATTTCTATAGTCACACACAAAGTGATCATCTATCTGTTTCTACTCTATACATACCAATGCTCTGCACATGACTTTGTAACTAGCAAAGCAGTCTGAATACCCATTTATTACTCTCTTGTTTTAAAGGTACTAATTTAGGCTTCTCAACACCTGGTTCTCCACACTGACCTAAGCTTCCTTACTGTAACTGATAGGTTTTTATTCTTTCTTCAGGTCCACTGATCATACAGGGTGACCAGTCATTTCCTAAGCTATTTGCTCAAGCCACTGCAATACTCCACCCACTACCCTTACCATTGCTGCACATACTATTGACTCCTCCACACTCCCAGTGCCTATCCTGAGATTACTTAGTTACTTCACTTCTGCAGGCACCATTTTTAAATACTATGTTTTGAACTCTGCTGTAGCACCCAGCATCCTAGGAACACTTTGTAAGTGCATCATCCTCTCTGAAACTATATTTTGTTATAACTTAACCTTCTGTTGTATTTGTTGTGAATACTGATTCATTAGGCTGACTTGGTATAAAGCAATAATTTTGGAAAGTGTGAACTAACATTCAATAGTGTTAGTAAGCAGTAGCAACTCCTGCATTACTATTGCTAATCTTGAGCTACTGTAGATTTGAGATGCTGTACTTCAACTTTGGTTACCAGCTACAGTCTTATAAAATAAAAACTGATAAATGCCAAATTGCCTTGTCTATAAATACAGGTACTAAGGTGTGGCTAATTATGTATTTTAATTAAGTGACAGTCCAGAGCTAGGGCATTTACGAGTAAAGCTAAGCTGCAAAATTGAAAAAGTGATTACGACTGAAATGACACAGTGTTCAAGCATGGAAACTGATTTGTCTTAGCAGTTTTGCTGCCCTGTTTGTACTTATCTAGTGTTGCTATATTAGGAAAGACCTTGCAATACTAGTTTGCATTGTCTTACTAATCAAAGTTAGGCAGGTCACCTGACCATACTGCAGAATACTTACACATCCAAACTATCAAATTTTCTATCAGTCTAGTGCCTGACATAATTATACATCAGATAATCTAAGCCTCTTTTTATGGTATAATATGCTGTTTGCTGTCTGTTATCTACCTAATTGTAAGTTAATTGCCTACCTGTACCTCTGGTTCTACTAAATGTTATGCCTTAATGCATTAGAGTACATCTAACAGCCTGCTGCATATTTACAATGTTAGAGTTTTTAATGTGATACTAGGACTTAAATTTCTCTCTTCTGTTCCTTCTACCCTTGTATCTCTCTCGCTCAGTGCTATTTTTGTTTTCTTTTTCAGCTGCCATTCTTTTACCTTCCTTCTAATTTCCAAACCAGAAACTCATTGTTTCTCTTTTCTCAATGGCTAACCTACACTAGCATTTTGGGTCCACTCCCCACTCCCTCCTACTGTGTTTTTGGCTGACTTTGAAAATTTTCAGCAAAGTAAGCAAGGTCCCGAGCATGACTTCATCCTAAAGACTCCACTCATTTTATGTTTCCCCAGACTAAGTTCAATCATAAAATTTATTTGAATTCTTGACTTAACTGAGGAAGGCCAGAGGTGTGCACACTGACTAGGTCGCAACACCAAGACCCACCCCTGTCCTGTAGCTCATATATTTCAAAGCCCATATCTTCCTAACATTTCTACAGTCACACAAAGTTATTATCTATCTGTTTCTACTCTATACATACCAGTGCTCTGTGCATTACTTTGTAACTAGCAAAGCCCACTGAATACCCACCTACTGCTGTCTTGCTTTAAAATGTAGGCTCCTCAACACCTGGATTCTCCACATTGACCTGACCTTCCTTACTGTAGCTGATAGTATTTTTCTTCTTTCTTCAAGTCCACTGATCGTGGCTCTGCCTGCTATGCTTGGGCTCACTCTGCTCCCCCACCCTACCCCCAATTCCCACACCCCCCACATCTACATTTATTTTAACCATACCATACCTCCTTCATTCAATTAGCCAATCATTATCTCTCAACCCTCCAATGCAATCTTACACTAATCACCCAACCCACTAATCTCCAATACCCCTCCCTAACTACAATGCTACACACTTAAAGCCATACTCTTCCCAAAAGGCCACCCACTTACAGAATCCTCACCACTTTTTCCTCCAGCACAAACACCTTGTATATAACCAAGTTAATCTTACATGTTTCCATCCTCATCTAACTTGCAACCCTTCACCATCTCACTTCTCATCACATTCATATAATATCAATTATATGAAACGAGCATGCTGATTGGTCAGCCCAATCAGCATAACCATTGTAAATCCTAGTATATACCAACGGAAAAAGGTCTGGTCACCCAGACTTATTTTCCATTGCTATATACTGTAACTTTTATTTATTTTTTTTAACAAAAATATAAAAACTGTGATGACATAGCAGAGAGGCAGGATGGAGAAATTACTAGAAAAATCAGGTACGTTATTCAGAATTAAAGACACGTACCTGATTTTCCTTGTATTTCCCCCATTCTGTCTCTCTCCTACCCCTAAACTGCCCAAAACTTTTTTTTAATTTAAGGAAGAAAAAAAAAAAAAACAGAGCAACGGAGACCTTCTTTTCTCCGTTGCTTCCTTTCCAAAGCACTGATATACTGGATATTCCTGGGAACGCAAGTCCCATATGCATGCTCAGTACATCAAAGAAAGCAACAGGATATATACCAGCCATGGAAGGACAGCATGGCACCGTTATACAAAGACATTACTTTTTTCTTAAATAATGTCATTGTATAATAGCAATAACTGATTCCATGGTGTGGTATATTAAGATTTACCCACAGTTAGCTTTATTTAATAACTCGGGCTTCAGCCTCATGATTAAACACCAACTGTGGTTAAATCTTAATATACACTAATGTCATTTGTTATTGCTTAAAGAATCACTCTATTACCTACACCTTCCCAAATTCACCCCATACCACCTGCACCAACATTTCCATTTCATCTCACCTCTTCAAAACCTCCAACATAGTTCTGTTGACATATAGATATGTTCTGCTACTATCTTCCCCACACCTAGCCCATAAATATACTAGGTTAGCACCTATAACCCCACTCCCTATCCTCTACAGAAAACCACAACTAAAATTGAAGTGGAGACATCCACCCAAACCCTGACCTTGATGCAACACAACAAATATCACTTACCCTCATGCCATAACCTCCCTATGTATAATATCCCCAGCATTCTACTCAATATGAATCTGAGAAGCCTTTTAAGTAAAATACATAAATTCCACTCTCCCTTTACACCCCTGACATAGTAACTTTAGCTGAAACCTGGCTAAAAACCCACATAAATGACAATGGAATCCTACCCCCATTTACAACATCCACAGACTAGATAGAATAAAGAAATCCAGTAGAGGCATCGCCATACCATATAAACATACATTTACAATCAAACAAATTCAATCAGTCCTCCTAGGCCTTAACACCGAAATGCTAACCTGTCACCTCGAAATCAACCCAAAAAACACAATCATAATCTCAGTCTGTATCACTCCTGAAAATTACCCTTCCATAATCAAAGAACTACTCTGTTAGTCATCCTCCTCATTTAATCAAGAGACCATAATAATGAGAAATTTCGATACAGACTGGTATACCTGCTCATCAGACTGTCCCTCTAACCTCATAAACCTCTATGGTTTCACCCAAATAATAAAATCACCAAGCAGGATAGAAAAGCATAGTAGCAGGCAGTCAATTCTACACTGGACCTTAACCAATAAACCTTCTCTAGTCTATCACTCAGGATGTCTGCCAGACAGCCTTAGTAATCACCTACGGCTTAGACACTGACCTAACCTCCCAAAAAGCATCATATATAAACAAATCCAAAACAATAAAAACTTCTCAGCGACTACTTGTAAATCACTACTGCAGCAATGTGACTGGTCCCTATTAACACACCTCCACCTTGACCTTGCTGTGGAATATTTTAACACAAAATTCCTTGAAATTCTAAACACTCCAACTCCCCTCAGAAAGGTCAGAGTCAAATCCAACTATACTCCATGGCTAACTAAAGAAACCATTACTCAAGAAAAGAGATATAGCATGGTCCCAGTACCATGGCAACAAAAAAGCTCTTTTGAAATCTACCGCCAATTAAAAAACAAATCCAAAAATCAGAAGTGACAAAAAATACTACATCAGAACACAGCAAACATAACATAATAATCCTTGAAAATTCTGGGGCAGTATCAAACAACTTCTTAAACCTGGTCAATCTCTAATTACAACCCTCACCACCACAAACACTATAGACAGTAAATACAGAACTGAACTGTGTAGGTAGATTAACTCCATTCTATCTCTGTTAAATAATAACAGCAACACTCCCCATCTCTGTCAACCCCCAACTGAAGCTACTGCCAATCCCTTCTCCTTAAAGCCCATCCAAACAAGCAACATAAAAAAACTACTAAATAAACTTAAGCCCACAACCCTTGCAATAGACCAGCTACCCAACACATATCTCAAGCTAGCAGCTGACACCATTGTTTACCCTGTTTCACTGTAAAACCACTGATCACTGATAAACCAATCAGTCAGACAGCAATTCATTCCCAGACTCTGCAAAACTTCCTACATCATTCCTCTATACAAAGGTGGCACCTCAGCAGAATTCACAAACTATAGACCAATAGCCACTCTTTCACCGCTGTCACAAATTCTAGAAAAATGTATACATTCCCAGCTCATGGACTATCTAACCTGTAATAATCTAATAACTAACTCTCAACACATATTTCAGCCAAGACACAGCACTACAACTGTTCTATTAAGCTTTTCAGACATAATAAACCAACTAAAAAATGAAGGGTAACAAGTGACCTCCATCTTCTTAGATATGTCCAAGGCATTCAATACGGTATCCCACTAAAAGGTTCTCAATGATCTATCATCATTAACCCTATCTCAATCAGCTCTCTCTTGCTTTCACAATTACCTTACTGACTGATAAGCTGTGAAATGGCAATCTGACCCCTTCTCACACTTGCCCATTACAGTTGACGTTCCCCAAGGATCAATTTTAGGTCCACTTTTCTTTACAGTCTTTACCAACAAACTCCATATTGCAACCAACCTGGCAACCATAATTTAATACGAAGATTACTCTACCCTAATCTGTGCTGCACCCTCCCTACCACAACTACAAGAAACCCATAAATCCTTCTCAGCTATAGAATCTTATCTCTCTGACATGCAATTAATTTTAAATCCTGGCAAAACCAAATTGTCTTCTCCAAAAAAAAAAGTTTAACAACCAAATAACACCCTTTCTCATCTATTCAGTCAACAATACCAAAATAGAATCCATCTGTCACACCAAACTACTCACTGGCACCATCAATAGTTTGAAATTTGACAAACATGTTGTGATACTTATTTAAAAAGCCCACATCAAACGTGGCTCACTCTACAGAGTCAAGCCATTTCTAACCAAGTCTACCACGCAAGCCATTGCTAGAACCCACCTTCTTTCCGCCTTGCTATACACCTTTCCAATTTTTACTAACCTCAAAAATACTTACCTAGCCAAACTGGAGGCCTGCTAACACAAAACTGCCAAACTTTATGCAAATTCATCATACAGACCCCACCCACTGCACTGCACCTCACCAACTAAACTGGCTAGAATTACCCAACCTCCTAACCCTCAACCAAATGACTACTGCGTATACCATTATAGCCAAACCTGATAATTGCCCAGCTTTCCATAATCTCATCCAACCCTACTCAAACAGAACCCTTAGATCTACTGACAAATCCCTATTAAAGATTACTAAATCTAACAGCAGCTTTGGCAATTCTCTTTACTCCAACCAGATCTCCAAAGCATGGAATTCCACCCACCAGCATATCCTTAACACTACCAACCCAGCCAATTTTAAACAACTCCTCTGGGCTCACCCAACCAACAAGTGGCTCTGCTTTTGCAACTTCCCCTGGCTAAACTGAAGCAGTTACACCTGTCATGCACTTCACTTGCTCTCTGACGACATCTACTAAACAAGCATTTCTTCATTTATCCTATTCCCTTCACACTGGACTCTCCCCTCCTACACTCACCTCCTTAGCCCCTTCCACCTCCCCATCTCTTCCCTCTCCATGGAGTTTCCCCCTTCAGCATTTTCTCTGTTTTCATCAAACTCTCTATACTCTGTAAGTTACACTTGCTCTGTTAAACTGTGCCAGTCTCACTTCTGTAAAATACTAAAGCTTTGATGTTAGGTGTATGTCATTTGACAAACATTATTGCATAGTATTCTATTTCTTAATCTGTATAGAATTATACTGTGTACATGTATGTGGAAATTTTCTCCCAGGGCCTCTGCTGAAAATGGGCCAATAGCTCAGAGTTTGCCAGTAAACAAATGTTAAATAAATAAACAGTAATACAGTATAATGCTCTCTTTTGCATGAAGCTCACCAGACATGCACAGCTGGACAAAACATGGGGCTTTCTCATCAAGATAACACAGGGCCTACTTACCATGCTATGATGTATGTGGATAGATTAAAAGACATGTCAGTGTAATCTATCCGGTATCAGATTACATTGTAACTGTTATTCTAAGCCTCGTAGTTTTGGTTTAAGAACTGGGGCTTCAGGTCCGTTGTTCTACTTTAAGAAGGTTTGTAGCCTACAGTCTTGTGGGAGGAGAGGGTAGCCTCTACCCTTCTGACCTGGGAATTGCTGTTTGAAGGCGTATTGTGCCTGTTCTTCTAAGTGTCTTTGTTCTGGTTTAAGCATTTGGATTCCAGATCAGTTATTCCACACTAGGAAGGTTTGTGGTCTACATTCTTGTGAGAGTATTCTTCTTAATTGCTGCTTTATTTAAACTGTTTTTTTTTTTTTTTGCTGTTGTGACTTTGAATTTCTATTACTTCTGCATTTTATAGCATAGGCTAGATTCAGGCTTGCTTAATCTAGTCTGTTTGATAACAGTTGAGTGCTAAAAAACAGCTACCTTACATTAAGAAGGCCTCCACGGTATCCTTGTAGTAGAAGGGAGCAGCCAAGGACCCTTCTGAGTTGGGGATTGCTGGAATAAGGCTCAGTCTTGGGCTTTCCCTTTATTTATCATTTAACTTTGCTTGTATTTCAACATTCTGTTTAGCCATGTTTGCACTCAGTTTACCGGAGCTGCTCAGAGATTGCACTGCTACCCTGTGAACAACTCAGTTGTGAAGCATTGACACAGATTTTTTTACCCCTAGCCCTCCATAGAATAGCCACTTTTTGTTCGTCTTGCAGCAAAACCTGGCCCCATCTAGCTCACTCCCCACTAGTTACTACAGTATATACCTGCCATAATGGATGGACAGTTTCCCTCCATTTCTCCAGCCAACTTGATACAGATGGAAATCCTAAGGCAATGTAGCAACTGCATTGTGTATACTGACAAACCAGTTACTTCTAAAACAAATACAACATGTGGTAGCTGCATCTATACTATGAATATGGAATCAGTTCTCTCACATAACAACAAACCAGATATCAAACAGGTTGTCAGTACATAAACTTCACCTCTTGCACATAAGCTCAACACATAAACCCACAAACATGGAAATACTCACTAGAAGCCTACCTAAAGATCAGAGATCTCCCAAGCGCAAACCTACAGCACACACTGCAGAACCAACAGAATCCACTACTCATAATAATACACACAACAGTGTCTCAGCCAATAAGCCCCTAAGGCAAAACACCTCAGAATCAAATATCTTGGTCATAGGTGACTCTATAATGAGACACGCAGATGTCCCCCTCACCAGGCTGGACAAGGAGAAGGTTACAGTCAGCTGCATTTCAGGTGCCAGGATCCATCAGATCATGAACGCACTCAAGTCTCCGAACAACAAGTACCATTATGACTCTGTCATAGTCCATGTTGGATTGAATTACTTCAGACATACCTCACTGGGCTATATAAAGTGAGACATGACTGAGCTCTCAGATTGTCTGTCCCAGGCAGGTATGTCCCTAGTCCTAAGTAGCATTCTACCTTCACCCAGGATGATGCCTCAATATAAACAAGAGATGACTGCCTTGAACAATTTGCTTAGCTTTTGGTGTCAAGTCCAGGGGGATTCAGTATTTGTCAGCCTGGGAAGATATGGTTAACAGACCATGCTGCTTTGCCAGAGATGGTCTTTACCGGTCATTGGCAAAGGTACTTGCCACCCCCATAGTGCGTTTTTTAGACAATGTGATAAAATTTCACAGCGTAAAAATATCCACAAGACAAACTTGAGGTTATGCTGCTTAATGCAATCACTGGAAGCACTCCTTACCTTGGAAGATGCTGATGTCTGTGAAGTCATAGAGACATGGTTCTAGGCCGCAGAGATCCCTCCGCCCCTGCAAGGTTACAATGTCTTCCACACATTCAGCCCTCAAAAGGAGTATGAAAGTACCAAAGGCAGAGGTGTATACATCTTCATTAAAGACAAATACATCCCAAGACTGGTCTAACAGTACTACTCCCTAGAGCTACTCCAAGTCCTACTAACTGTAGGTAAAACACCTTCCAAATCACTGTTAGCTATAGGTCCCCCACCATGAACCATGAGAACCACTCTGCCTACTTGGACCTAAATGAGTCACTCACTCACTGTACATCCAAACACCTTTGTCATGAGTAATTTCAACTATCCTTCCACTGATTGGGAATCATATATGAGCATGAACATGCTCACCATAAGTTTTCTGGACTTTGTTAATAGAAATTTCCTGGAACAGATAGTCTGCACCACCACAAGGGGCTTGAATGTCCTAGACTTAGTACCCACCAACATCGGGTTTCTCTGTACTACTCCCTGCGTGTTGCCCTCCCTGGTAATGTCTGACCATAATTCAGTCTCATTCGAATTAGCAATCATACCTGACCCTCCCCAAGAGTATAAAGGATGAAAATTTTCCTCAAAGCAAACTATAGCCTCCTAAGCAATGCCATACATAGTTGCAAATCCACTACCACCACTGTCAACAATGACATGAATACCCTGTATAAACACCTATACAAATGTATAGACTCCGATGTACCAGAACAGATCAAAACTAGGTCCTCACAAAAAAACAAGCAACCCTGGTGGACATCAACCATATACAGGTTATCCAACAAGTGGAAGAAACTAATGTCTAAGAACAAGAGGAACTGACTCAGAAGAGGAAAGACACCCTCCACAGCTTGAACAAGCAAATTAGATATCTTGCAAAGTGCTCTAAAGCCAATTAAAAAGCTAAACTAGCATCCATAGCTAAAGATAATCAAAAGGCATTCTTTAGCTGCATCAGGAATCTAAAAGGGAAGGCCAAGCTTTGTGCCGAACTCATAGGGGATGGTATCACTCATACTAACCCTGAGGATCTCGCCAACCTGCTAGCAGACAGATTTGGCACAAACTTCAAACCCCCTGTCCCTATCAGACATAACCCAAAGCAATCCTGTCAGCAGTCATCTACCTCTTATCTCCAAAGTGGGACCAGATAACATCTCGGGCTGCCTAATAAATGGTCTCAAATAGGACCTAGCAGAACAACTTGGCACACTTTATAACCAAAGTCTAAGTACTGGCTTTGTCCCAGCAGAGTGAAAAAAGCAACAGTAATTCCCTTGCACAAAGAAGGTCCATCAACCGACCCTGGGAATTATAGACCCATAAGTCTAACCAGCCTTATCTACAAATCCATGGAGAAAATCATCATGGACCTTATCAACAAAGACATAGGTGACCTTGAAACTCTTGACCCCACTGAATTTGGCTTTAAGAGTAGATTATGCTTATTAAACCTGGTGGACTTCAAGAATGTCACTAAAGTCCTTGATGAAGGCAACACAATACATAGAGCCTATCTTGGCTTAGCCTAAGCTTTTGACACAATCCCCCACTCAGGCATCATTGAGAAACTCACACAGTTGGGAATTAACCCATGTCACTAGATGGTAGCCAGCTGGCTCACCGACAAAACACATACAGTCAAAGTTGGGGATTCCACCTCTACCAGCAGACTAGTTACCACTAGTGTATCACAACAATCTGTGATGGGCCCCCTACTGTTTGGAATGCATTTATCATAAGCCAGGTGAAAATTAATGGCTTGTGGCTTACCAAGTTCACTGATGACTGTAAACTGGGTACAATCATTGAGTCCCCCAATGATGTCGACATATAACAAAAAGGGCTTACACAGAGAAATAACTGGTGCCAAAGCCACAGACTTGGACTAAATGCAAAAGAAATGCATCATCAACCTTTTCAAAAAAGGGGTAGTCCCTGTAAATTACATAATTAGCAGTACCAGACTTAGCTCAAACCCTGTGGTGAAAAATTTGGGAACACACGCTGAAAGCAACTTTAACTTTGATCACTGTGTATCCACAGTCATAAGGAAGGCCTTCTGTGTTGCACATCTCATAAGTAAGGGCATCACATCCAGAGCTAAGGATGTTATAAATCTGCTGTACTCATCCCTCATCAGATCACTAATGGAATAGAAAGCTCCCTACTGTATGTACCTCATCAGACACCTGCAGCAGTTTGACAGACCTATGAGATTTCTCATCAAGAAAATTTAGGGCCGACTGAAGGCCCTGTCTCTGTACTCTGTGTTACAGGCTGCTGAGAAGCGACTTGTCCCTGGCCTACAGAGCAGTTATGGACTCTGCCCTAATGGAAATGCTGCCCATCTGCAAGTCACATGGGACAAGATTCACTCACTCTAGGGATCTTAACCTAGCCTGTGACATTAACGGGACATGCTGGAGAGACAGTTGTGTCACCCAGAGATTGTCACTTGTCTGGAACAAACTCACAATTCACGTAAAACGGAGCTCCTGAATGACCTCATTTAAGCATAACTTTGACAACTGGATGAGAGACTATAAATTTACCCTGGGGGTGTCACCTATGTCCATCTTGGATAAGAGCAATCAGTGCTGATCATAGATCATACAACTTGGTCAATAAGGGGACAAGGGTATAACATGGCTAGGCTTATAAAAGCCCTAGGGCCAATAGCCTAGTAACTTCCTATGAACCTAAGGTGATGTCTGGCTGGGCTCCAGGTCAGTGTCTGACCATGTCTTGGTGGGATGACTGCATATGTAGTAATCTGATACAGCTGATAACATCACCATTGTCTGTTCAGCATATTGTAATAACTGTCCCACATGCTGGTGTAAAATGCTCTCTGTAATGTAAAGTAATACACACACACAGTTGACTGCAGTGAGAAAAAACCCCTACCTAAGTATACAGACTATAAAACTTAGTACTTTACACAAGCATCATGGTACAAGTTTGACTATAAGTTGGGCTGCAGCTCACCTAATAGTGGATGACATCAGCAGACCATGTGGAAGACAAGAGTTTGTGAGACCTGCCTGAAATGGATGTGTAGGCTTGTGCACATATCAAAGTACTAGCAAGCCATGCCATTGCACAAGTAACTGTAGGATAGCACATCTATTCTGCTGAGTAGACACACACACACACACAAACACAAACACCAAGATGACTGCAGTGAGAATAAAATTCCTACCTAAGTGCACAGACAATAGAACACAGTAGTTTACGCAAGTGCCATGGCACAGGTCTGACATTTACATGATTACAGGTGAACTTATAGTGGATGACATCAGCAGTGCATGTTGGAGAGAAGAAGGTGGGAGGCCTCCCTGAAATGGATGTCTAGGCAGGTGCAAGTATCAAAATACTGTCAATTTATGGAATTGAGGTGGTAACTGCAGAATACACACTTGCTCTTCCAGCTAGACACACACACACACAGACTGCACTGAGAACAGAACCCCTACCTATTCAAGTACACAGACTACAGAGCTCGGTACTTTACTCAAACACCATGGTTCAAGTCTAACTTTTATATGGCTGCAGGTAAATTTATAGTGGATGACATCAGCAGGCCATGTGGGAGACAAGATGTGAGGGCTACATGAAATAGACATGTAGGCTTATGCAAGTATCTAAATACTGGCAAGCCATGCCATTGGAGAAGTAACTGTAGGATAACATGTCTACTCTGTTTTGTAATCGCACACACCACGTTGACTGTAGTGAGAACAGAACCCCTACCTAAGTGCACAGACTACAGAACACACTACTTGTTCCAAGTGCCATGGCAGAAGTCTGACTTTTACATGATTGCAGGTCAAGGTATAGTGGATGATATTAGCAATGCACATTGGAGAGAAGACGGTGGAAGGCCTGCTTGACATGCATCTGTAGGGAGGTGCAAGTATCAAAATACTGTCAGTTTATGGGATTCTAGCAGGTACTGTAGGATACACACTTACTGTTCTGGGTAGACACACACACATACTCACTCACTCTTGACTGCAGTCAGAACAGAACCCCTACATAAGCACACAGACGACAGAACTCAGTACTTTATGCAAGTGCCATGGCACAAGTCTGACTTTTACAAGGCGGCAGGTGAACTTAAAGTAGATGACATCAGCAGGCCATGTGGGGGACAACAGGTCGAGATGCCTGCATAGCCACAGGGATTCATAGGTTAATATGAGGCCAGTAGCTTAATAGCACTAGGGTTTGTAGAAGCCTAGCTGTGTAAAAACATAAGTACTCTTATTGAGCATAGTAGGATGTTTGAGTTTAGCAGAGCAAGATTGTTAGCACCACTGACTGGCCTTGCCATGAGGGAGCACAAAACATTATATATTACACCTTGTAGTGTGGTTGTTATATGTGTATAAAAATACTGAGTCCCCAGGGTTGTACTGTTGGGGGGGGACAACATGTGTATGTATTGTGAATATATAACACATACTTAGAATCTGCCCTCAATTTGCAATGTTTCCAAATCTATTTTATGTCATACAAAGGAAATGAACAATAAACACCAATAAGAAAGCATGATATAAACACCAATAAGAAAGCATGATATACACAGTTCCATAGCGCAATAAATATCGTTTGTTTTAGATGGTTAAAGTGTACACACATGCAAGTTACACCTGTTTGCAGTGCACAAACATGAGCCACATTGCTAATGTCTGTCAAGCAGAATGCAACAGTAGCAAGCAATTGCATGTATAGGCAGTTGTGTGTTTTTTGCAAAAGTTAAAGCCAAGCCAGTCCAGATAGCAGGAATACATTTAAAGAACTATAATACACAGTATACCCACAGTCATACATTTGGTCATAAATCTATGAACACATAGATTCCTCTACCAGTAAAAGTAATACTATATGGAATATGCTGTATTCAAACCCAGGACCGTGTGTATGGCAGTCCTACACTTAACACCTAACATAGTAACCAAAGTTCAAAAACTGTTCCCAATAAGGAGAAACATCACTGGCCACAGACTGCTGAATTCCAGAAATTTATTCCACTACACAAAACAGGTTAAGCGCTTTCATCCAAACACAATTAGGACTTCATCAGAACATCACATTACAAAAATACAACCCTTAAATAACACCCATACACATCTTAATTAACATAAATTATGTATTTAATACATTTAAAGGAACAAACCTTATTACTATTAAAACCATTAAAAACTACCCTAAAATGTGCTTTAATTTTAATATTGATAAAATACGCACATTATCATTTATACCTGGATAATTTGTTGTGTCTAAATGCAATTGTCACTTTAATTCACAAATGTCTGGGTGAACATCTAAAATTCTGCCTTGTATGTCTTTAATCAATTGCTGCAATAACAAAAATTTAAAAACATGCCCTTGACATTTTAAATGTGCCTACTCAGTAAATTGATGACTTTACCATTTTTAATATCTAACAAATGCTCACTTATTCTGCCTTTAAAATACCTACTTGTCTTTCCAATATAAAATGTCGGGCAGTGTTCACATTTGGCCATATACACCACATATTTACTTAAACAGTTAAAATGTCCCTGAATATGTATGTTGGACTATTTTATACATACTTTACTTCCAGTCTCCATAATGTGTTTGCAAAGGGCACACATTCCACATTTAAAATTCCCAGTTTTTCTGTTCGTACTATTGGAACCTATTTGACTACTAATCTCTAATATTTCTTTAAAGGACCTGTCCCATCTAAAAACAAATCTTGGAACATTTCCCAACTTGTCCGCAACATTCCTATTTAATTGCAGTAACCCCCAATTCTTTTTAATAATATGGGTGACCAACTTCACATCCTGGTTAAAAGTAGTGACAAACATCAACCCTTCTTCCCTTGAAACATTTTGGTTCTGTCCCATGTTTCTAGTTTCATTACCTCCCAAAGTACGTCATGTGGTTCCTGTTAAAATAGGTTTATAAAAACCTTTGATTCTCTTCATTTTCACTTCCTCTTTTAATAATGCACAAAGTGGTTCAGGATAGCATCTTCTGATGAATAAACTGGTTATAAATTCTATTTCACCCATGAAATCATGATCACAGCTCACCATTCTGGCAGCCCTTACTAACTGGCCCTTAACAATGGACTTTTTTTGATGGTAAGGGTGCCAGCTATGGAAATCCAAATAAGAATTAGAGAAAGTAGGTTTTCTATATATCCCTGATGTCAAACTATTGTTCCCTTTATCTATCCTTAAATTGACATCCAAATAGGATATCCTTTCTTGACTGTAATCATGCGTGAACTTAAAAAATTCCACCATCTGATTAATATATTCCAAGAATTTCTTTAAACCTTCCTCATGCCCTTCCCAAACCATAAAAATATCATCCAGGAACCTTGTATAATGTTTAATATGGGCCTGAAATTCACTTCGGAATATGTACTCCTGTTCCCAATAGGACATTACATAGATGGCATATATGGGGGCACATGCAGCCCCCATCGCCACACCAGTCAACTGTGTATAGTACTTCCCTTCAAAATGTAAAGAATTATTTTTCAACACTGCCTCCATTAAAACAATGAATACATTAATTTGATCCTGATCAAATAAGTGAGTTTTATTTAATTGAAACTAAAGCCATACTAACCCCACATTGTGGGGTATCACAGAAAACAAGTTACACACGTCCACTGTAACAAAAAAGGTTTCATCATTAATACTATCATTTCATTTTTCTAAGAAATGCCATGCATCCTTGGTTATATATACTCAAAAAACCCCAACGCTTTCTGTAAATGATAGTCCAAATACTTGCTTCTAAAACAAGTCTTAGCTCGCTTCCCATCCACAATAGGCCTAAATTTTAAATTTACCAGGCCCTTGTGTATTTTTGGTATTCCAAATATAGTGGAAACCATAGGATATTCATTGTTCAAGTATTTGTACTCATTTTCATCATTTTGCCCTTGGAATAACATGTCTTCTAACATCAAATCCAACTTTTGATAAGCTAGATTAATTTCATTTATATTACTCTCACAATAAGTGTCATTATTATAATAACTGAGCATTTGTTAGATATTACAAATGGTAAAGTCACCAATGCACTGAGTGGGCACATTTTAAAATGTCAAGGGCATGTTTTTAAACTTTTGGTATTGCAGCAATTGATTAAGGGCATACAAGGCAGAGTTTTAGATGTACACCTGGACATTTGTCAATTAAAGTGGCAATTGCATTTAGACGCAACAAATTATTCAGGTATAAATGATAATGTGAGTATTTCATCAGTATTAAAATTAAAGCAAATTTTAGGGTAGTTTTTAATAGTAATAAGGTTTGTTCCAATAGAACCAAGATGCACTCCTCCAAAAAAAGGAAACCAATCTGGTGGTTCCTTGCCATAAACAAATTTACAACAAAAGGAAGAAACTGTTGCAGAAAAAAGGAACATCCCAGGATGCAAAAAACTCCCTTACCAGCCTCAGTAAAAAGCTGAGATCACTCATAAAATCCTCCAAAGCTAGTTATGAAAATAAAATTGCCAAAGATTCCAAAGACAACCACAAGGCATTCTATAGCTATGTCAAGAATCTAAATGGCAATGCTCAGATCTGCTCTGAGCTACAAGAGAATGGCATTAAATATAGTGATCGCAGGGATATTGCCAATATCCTGGCAGATTGATTCAGTGCAAACTTCATCCCCGTCTCACCCCCTAAAGGGCCCATCTCAATACCGAAAGATTGCCAAATTCCAGTAATAACGGCCACACAGGTAAAAAAAAAAACGCACTCTCCAAAGCTAAGAATACAGCATCCATGGGACCAGATGACATCCTAGGCTGTGTACTACATGAAATACAAAATGAACTGGCACCGCACCTAAGTGTCATGTTTAATTATAACCTTACCTCAGGCTTTCTGCCCATTGAATGGTGCACAGCTACAGTAATCCCAATCCACAAGGGGGGACTCCACCATGGATCTCGGGAACTACCACCCCATAAGTCTGATGAGCCTGATCTGCAAGGCCATGGAACATATCATCATGGAACTTATAAACAAAGACATTGGCAATCTTCAAACACAGGACCCCACACAGATTGGGTTCGTGAAGGGCCGATCTTGTCTCCTGAATCTGATTGACTTTTTTGAATCAGTCTCCAGAGCCGTGGACAAGGGTAATGTGGTCCACACAGCCTATCTGGACCTCACCAAGGCCTTCGACACCATCCCCCACTCTGGAATCATGGATAAACTTACTAAGCTGGGCATTAATCCCTACGTCACTCGATGGGTTGCCATCTGGCTTACTGACAGAACCCACATTGTAAAAGTAGCCAACTCCAAATCCAGCTCCAGACAAGTGACAAGTGGAGTACCACAGGGTTCAGTCCTGGGACCGCTCTTGTTTGGCATCTACTTCTCTGAAGTACAGGCCAACACTAAGGGACTCTGGCTAACAAAGTTCACAGATGGCTGTAAACTGGGAGCCATTACTGAATCCACAAATTATGTGGATATTCTACAAAAGGGCCTTACAGAAACAGATGCTTGGTGCCAGAGCCACGGGCTCAAGCAAATGCCAAGAAATGTATAGTTATCCCCTTTGGGAAAAAACATGTACCCGTAAATTACCACATAGGTGGCAGTACACTAAACACTGAAATTGTGATAAGAGACTTAGGGACACAGGTGGACAGTGGTCTCACCTTCAATAACCACATCACCACAACAGTCAGGAAATCCTTCTATGTGGCACACCTCATCACTAAGGGCTTTTCATCCAGAAAAAAGGAGGTCATTGTCCCACTGTACTCATCCCTCATTAGACCCATTATAGTATACAATGCCCCATTTGGTATGTGCCTCTCAAGACATCTGCAACAACTGGAAAGGCCACAGAAATACCTCACTAAAAGAATCACAGGCCTAAAGCAGATGCCCTATGCTGACCGTCTAAAAAAATCCACCTATACTCTGTCACATATCATCTACTCAGAGGCGATCTCTGCTTAACATACAAGGCCATGTCAAACCCAGAGCCCCAATCCCTCAGAGAGAGATGCTCCAGGGATCGAATCCTTGTCACTACAATGAACAAAACATACTGGAGGGATAGGTTCCTGACTCAGAGACTCCCCTGACTCTGGAATAGACTGCCCATACATGTCAAGCAGAGCACCTCTTTAGCCCTCTTCAAAAGGAACCTTGATGATTGGATGGGAGATAGGAAATTCACCCCGGGGATCATGTCAGTCACCCTGCTAGACAGGGGTCCAGGGAAGTAAATACTGTGGGAAGAAATAGCCAGAGAATTGTTATGGCTAGGCTTGTATAGGCCCTAGGACCGATAGCCTAGTACCAACCTTTAAATGTATTAAATACATAATTAATTTATTATGTTAAGATCTTTATGGGTGTTATTTAAGGATTGGGTTTTTGTAATGTGATGTTCTGATGAAGTTCTAATAGTGTTTGGATGAAAGCGCTTAACCTGTTTTGTGTAGTAGAATAAACTTCTGGAATTCAGCAGTCTGTGGCCAGTGGTGTTTCTTCTTATTAGCTACACTTAACACCTATTGCCACAAGAAAGTTGAGGAAACAGTTGTCTATGTTGCACTTCATTGCTGTACACTGCAATGTCACAGCAGTAAAACAAAGGTTGCATACATTGCATTAAAACCCAGTACCATCTGTACTCCAGGCCGGGTTTTTACAATGGCCAAGGACATTAATTGAATGTATCTGGTTCTAATTTTGGCTGTCTGCTTCCCAGGTGGAACACTACGCTTCTCACAAACAAGATAAACACAGCCATTCCATGTTTCCACTGTTTACGCTTTTGGTGCATGATGCAAAAAGTGTGATTAAAATGAGAAGAATAAGCAACGAAAATGTAGTAATAGACACACATAAGTAAAATAAGTATCTGCTGTCACATGCTAAGGTACTTTCTAAACAAATCCACCACTAATTCATTACTGCACCAAGTTAAGAAATAATCTTAACTTGTCACCATATGTCATAATATTACTACATTCTAGGTTCATTGACAAAATTTTATTTCAGGCCTAAAATTTCCTCGTCTCTACTCCCATGGTATTGAAGTATGCAAGAAAAAACAGAATGTAGACAGTATGGTTGCTTTACAGCTTGTTCAACAGCTCCACCAAACTGAAAATCACCTATTTATGCTGAAATTAGCACATAGGAAACACATCTGCTGCTTTACTGAAAATAGCAACTCCGTTGGTGTACATTAGTGAACCCATGCTGAAATAAGGTAAACATAGGTGATCTTGTTATTTTTCTCTATCCCTGTGCTATTGCACAAACATGCAGCTCAAAAGGTGGAGGAAAGGTTACAGACCCTGTACTAGACACCAGTACCTTCTATACTCTAACCCTACACATACACATGCTGCCAAAAGAATAGCTACAGGACAAGCACCAAGAAATGTGCTATTCATTCCATTTCCCATGGTTGTGCTAAGCACCACATCATGCAAACAAGGACAAAAATTAAAAAAGAAATTTGAACTTAAAGCTGATAAACAAAGAGGATGAAGCAGATCTTGTCAACTGTGTACTGCTTACAAGCACTTTTACACTTCACAGACCTACATGTATGCCTCTGAAAGTGCAGCCTGACACATCCACCTGATGTCATCATTCAGTGTTGCCATGCATTCAACATGAACACTGTGGAAGTGCCTACATGAAGTGAACATCCCAACATAATTACAATTTTTTTTTGGATTCAGCAATTCTAATGAGTTCTGACCTCATTTGCATCTTCACCATGCTAACAGCCCTGAATCTACACATTTGGTAACGATTTAGGCGGGGAAATTGAAGGCAGCCCAATGTTGTACACTCAAGGGAGGGTATTACTGCAGTATATATCTGCACAGAGGAATGCAGGTTTTGAATAGTATGTTTCAAGGGGTTTATACTTTTAGTTGTCTACATTAGTAATGACTGCATTTTTCATTTGGGGGTGCGGGTGCAAAGCTGAATTTATGTCATAGCACTTAAAAAGGAATTGTTGCTATTGTTAGTCTAATTTTCTAGTATTCACCATGTCTGATAATGTGTGTGGGATTACATGTTATGATTTGCTCTTTAGAAATGTACAGGGTTTTACTTGCTGTAGTTTCTGTGGAGACTCCTTTCCAAGGCTGTATTGGGAAAACTTTTGAAAACATGGCCAACATAAGCATGGAGTCTACGCAGTTGCTTTACAGCTTGTTGAATTGCTCCATCATGTTGATTTGCTTCATTAGCATATATTTCAGCTACTCATGCTATAATTTGCATGCAACTTAAGTTTCCATGTTTGAACATAAGTACACCCCACTATGCAGAGTTTACCCATTCTAAAACTCACCATGGCCATGTGCGCATCGTGCCTTGATGTGCACAAAGTCAAAAATGACCATGTAGACTTTATTGAATTCCCCCCCCCCCCATTATGGCATCTCCAGATGTAATGTAAATAATGCTTTGTATAGACATGCCACTGAATGTCATGATTACAAATGTTTTCTATTCATTATTTTGGAAAAAATTTCTTGTGACCTGAGAGGTGGTCCCTAGAAATAAAAAAAAAAAATAGAATTTAAAGAGTTACATTGGCAGCTAAAACGAGACACCTGTACTCCACCTGGTATACATGAATTTATTTCTTTAATCCCTGTTCTGAAAAAGAAGGCATCTAATTTATGATTTTATTAAGATTTACATCTGTTTTTTTTTTTTTTTTTTTTTTTTTAAGCATTTTATAAGCACAGTATTTTTCAAATTCAGATGGATGTATTATGTTATATTGATTTAAGTCTTCATTGTGGATTTAATTTTTAGTGATTTTAGTGATTTCATTGGTTAATTATATAATTGATTACATATATAAATTTTTATATACATAGGAAATACATATATTTAATATTTACAGTGAGATATGTTGTTTTGTTTTATTTCACTTTGTTATAAATGCTGATTTAGCTGCTTTAACCTATGTCAATAGATTAAGTAAACAGAAGTGAAATACTGGGACTTTTGCTTTAAACAAGAAAGCTAATGCCTCATTATTTAATTATGTGATTTATCAAGTAATTAGTATCACTGCTTGATTGTTCAATTACAAGGCTGAGTTGTGTATATAAGCAGAAGGGTTTTACTTAAAAAAATGTAACCTGATGAAGCATACTTGACGTATGTGAAAGCGCTCGTTTGTTTTTTCCTGTCTTGTGAATAAAAGTTTTATTCTACATCGTGGTGGATTCCTTGGTCTTTATCTAGTATTTCTTGTGCCTACTCCGTTGGAATCCTTTGGATGGTAACTAGCCTGTTTTTGCTGATATTACTGATCGTTTTGGGTTGCTGTTGCCTTCACATGATGGAGAATTCACCAGTTGAACTTGATTACAATCCGATACCAGCGGAATATACTACCAAATGGAGAGACGTTATTTCACAACAAGCAAATCCTTTATTGGGATTGGAATTACATCTTCCTACCAATAATGAAACAGGTACTGTACCGCTACATAAAGAATTTTATGTCAACCTAAGGGAGTTGGAAAATGTATTATACAAGCTCAATAGACTTACTTGGCAGAGACGGCATCTCGAAGCATGCCTACATTTTAATGTCATTCCTAGAGGCATGCGCATCTTATGCATGCCTACGTATGGTGAAACACACCCCATTTTGTTAAAAAAGTGGCAAGAACTTAATATTAACTTTAGCAAACAGTATATCCATCTGCTCATAGAATACTTTACCCCTATCGAGAAAGAGCTTACTGATAAAGCTGATGAGCTACATAAAGACTTGCTAAAGCGATTTAAAGGGGAAATTCATCGTAAAAAATTAGAGAGCATGTTTCTACAAGTGATAGCCTTTGGTGAGAGATTACAGCAACTGAAACATAAAAAACTCCTAAGGGACTATAATGATTTTGTGTCCGGCCAGATTTTTGTCTGGCCGAGGGCGAACAGCAGAAACCAACATGATTCCTATGCAGAGATGACTAAACGTACATCCATACCAAGTAATGACATTGATACCACTACTTTAGACATCTCCACTTTAAATGCAACAGCACCACTTCTGGGAAGGGATCCTCAGAGCAACACACTCAGCAATGAGCAGAGCATTCAACCAACAGGAATAGACGTTTGTAATACCCCGCCTCCGAACCAGGAAGCTTTACAAACGTCTACATCTAATGGAGCGAGACCAAAGCTAACTACGGCTATGACAGCACAAGGTTTTTTACCCTTGCCAGTTCGGTACCGGCAGGAGAACAGAATGAGGTCAAACAGCAGAGGCAGAAGGAAAAGAAAATTTTCGGAAGAAGCCACGGAAGAACGGAGGAGACAGCGTTAATAAATGAACTGGTGTTTAATCTATCCAGCCACTGTCTTACAACTAGTGAACACAGCGTATTAAACAAAGGACTTTCTTTCATCCCATCCCAAAGCAGTAAGTTAGCTGAACTTTTAGTAGATCTACGTATGTTCACACGAACATTGTCTTTGAAATTAATGTATAAAGATAAAGGAACAGATATAACAGCCTAGATACTGATTTATATTTTAAGAGAAAAAGTGTCTTTATTCCTGAAGTTCTTCCCAATGTACATTGTTTTATAAGGAAATGTGAGAATGATTTTTATCAATATTTCTCAGATGTAAGCAAAGGGAAAAGTCATGGAAAAATCTTTTACAATCTTAATTCTGAAGAATTTCAGGCTTTACAGAATCTATCTAGCAATGAGTTGCTAACTATAAGACCAGCTGACAAAGGCGGAGGCATTATAGTCCTAGATACTTTGTTTTATGATGAACTAATGTTTAAGATGCTAAGTGACATTGATAAATATCAAGAAATTGATAAAAATAGATTAATTAAGATTATTAACACAGTACAGGATATGTTATATGATTTACTTATGTGCAGACTGATTTCCAAACAATTATATGATTACTTTTTAATTAATGCACCCAATGTTCCCAATATTAAAGGTCTCCCAAAAATACATAAAATGGAGAGCCCCCCACCTATGCGACCTATTGTAGCGGGGGAAAAATGGGTGACAGAGTACATATCCAAATTTGTAGAATCTAAATTAGGTCCTGTTGTTAGACGAATACCTACCATTTTAAATAACACATACTCATTGTTGGATGATATACAACAAATAGCGGGTCAGTTAGATAGTACTTCGACTTTAACATTGGTATCATTGGATGTCAAAAACCTGTTTACAGTCATACCTAATGACTATGGAGTTGAGGCAGTTAGAGATGTATTATTAGAGGACAAATCCTTGAACAAAGATATGCAATATTTAGTATGTACATTATTGACCCTAGTTCTAGAGAACAATGTGTTTATGTTCAAAGACAATCTGTATATACAAACATGGGGTGTTGCAATGGGCACCCCATGTGCGAACTCGTACGCTAATATTGTCATGTATTATTGGGAATCTAAATATCTATTCAACAGTCATTACATGGACAATATAGTTCTTTATAGACGATTTGTTGATGATGTTTTGATATTTTGGAAGGGTGAACAGTCAGTATTAAGAGAATTAGTCAATTACTTAGAAACAACAACTGACTTTTTGAGATTCACCATGGAATACTCATATAATAAGATTGATTTTCTAGATATATCTATACTGAAGGATGATAATGATTTACTCATCACGCAACTTTACAGGAAACCTTGCTGGAAGAATGCAATTTTGAATTACAATAGCATGCATCCTCGATTCATCTTTTCAAATATAATACAGAATCAGAAAGCTAGGATTACTAGGCTATGCACCCATACACCAGAGAGAAATGAACAACTTATACTGTTGGATAAGTTATTTGCAGATAGGGGATATCCTAACAGTCTTATAAATAAATTCAATAATGAAACTAATGGGAAAAAAAGAACTAAACAGCGGTATAATAAGGGTGTACAGCATACTCCTGGACATCATCAAAATGAAGATACCATAGCCTTTACTCTGAGATACACCAATGATAATCATAATATTATAAAAATCATACAAGAGAATTGGGACATCCTTATAATGGAAAATAGTATCAAAAACTTAGTAGGACCTACACCACATTTCAGATACAGGAATGCTAAGAACCTGAAAAGGTGGTTGTGTATAGATAAAATGACTAAGAAATCTAATACTAATGGAAATGTTGCTTTTAAGATGGGAACTTGGCCATGTGGGAGATGCAATATGTGTAAATATGTTAATACAGAAAGTGAATTTATAACACCATACTTGAATTATACACACAGGTTTCTTATAAGTGCAACATGTAATACTACTAATTTAATATATCTAGCTACCTGTGAGAAGTGCCAAGCATTTTATGTAGGTCTCACCTCTAGAAGGCTCAGAGACCGCATCTATAATCATACATATGACATCAGAAAGATGAACCTAACAAATGCTTTAGCTAAGCATATTAGCTCCAATCAAGACCATTACTTTAAGTTTAGGGTGCTACAAGTAATTGAACCCTCAGTTAGAGGTGGAGATAGAATGAATATACTAGCTAAGGCAGAGCTAGATTGGATAGTCAAACTACGAGCACATATAGAGCCTGGATTAAATATTAACATCAGTATAAAACCAGTACTGGAAGCACGTAGATAGTTAATTATACGTAAGAGATACATAATGTTAAAAAGAGACCATATCCAGGCATATATATAATACATATGGTAATAACTATCCTTTTTCATATATATTGTTAGACTATTTATATATAACTGTATCTATTATTGAATAAAAAACTTCATAAAATTTTATACCTTTTACCTGTATGTATACATGATAGGTCTATATATTGAATAAATATAACAATAAGATAGGCAGTTGACACTTTAATGCCTATTTACATATATATATATATATATAGTTAGAAGAATGTGAGAATTATTTGAATTGAATTGATGAAATATAATTCTTGGGTTCGGTATGTTGCGTTCACCCTGGACTATATATGATGAATTGGATAATTTAAATTACTATATTTGTAGTGTCTCTAAGTGAGAAATGAATAATAAATTAGGATATATATGCCCATTATCTGATAGACTGCATGTGTTTTGCACTTTAATATACTTTTTAATATTCTGTACTTACTTATACATTCATTTATATGTTGCTCTTCAACAAGATTATTTTTATTAGTGCTATATCTGATATATAATCAAGTTGGATTCATAAAGTACTGCACACAGAATTTTAAAGTTAGCAGGATAATATGATTATTTTTTATATTTTTTATATTTATATATATAATAATATTTTATATGATAGAAAAAATTTTTATATACATAGGAAATACATATATTTAATATTTACAGTGAGATATGTTGTTTTGTTTTATTTCACTTTGTTATAAATGCTGATTTAGCTGCTTTAACCTATGTCAATAGATTAAGTAAACAGAAGTGAAATACTGGGACTTCTGCTTTAAACAAGAAAGCTAATGCCTCATTATTTAATTATGTGATTTATCAAGTAATTAGTATCACTGCTTGATTGTTCAATTACAAGGCTGAGTTGAGTATATAAGCAGAAGGGTTTTACTTAAAAAAATGTAACCTGATGAAGCATACTTGACGTATGTGAAAGCGCTCGTTTGTTTTTTCCTGTCTTGTGAATAAAAGTTTTATTCTACATCGTGGTGGATTCCTTGGTCTTTATCTAGTATTTATTGTGCCCACTCCGTTGGAATCCTTTGGATGGTAACTAGCCTGTTTTTGCTGATACACCCCACTATGCAGAGTTTACCCATTCTAAAACTCACCATGGCCATGTGCGCATCGTGCCTTGATGCACACATGGTCAAAAATGACCGTGTAGACATTATTGAATCCCCCCCCCCATTATGGCATCTCCAGATGTAATGTAAATAATGCTTTGTACAGACATGCCACTGAATGTCATGATTACAAATGTTTTCTATTCATTATTTTGGAAAATATTTCTTGTGACCTGAGAGGTGGTCCCTAGAAATAAACAAAAAAAAATAGAATTTAAAGAGTTATATTGGCAGTTAAAACGAGACACCTGTACTCCACCTGGTATACATGAATTTATTTCTTTAATCCCTGTTCTGAAAAAGAAGGCATCTAATTTATGATTTTATTAAGATTTACATCTGTTTTTTTTTTTTTTTTTTTTTTTTTAAGCATTTTATAAGCACAGTATTTTTCAAATTCAGATGGATGTATTATGTTATATTGGTTTAAGTCTTCATTGTGGATTTAATTTTTAGTGATTTTAGTGATTTCATTGGTTAATTATATAATTGATTACATATATAAAGTGAGAAAATGTACTTTAAACTCATTCTGAAGAAGTCCCATTTTGGAAGGATGAAAAGGTATATGCATTTATTAGTAAAAGCTTAAAATAAACAATTATTCGATCTTTGAATTTGGCTTTCCTTTCTGGAGTTGGTGGATATATCTTGGCGGTGTTACTTTTGAATAGTACCAAGATCTTTATTTATTTTGGTAAGAAAATATAAACAAAAACTCTGGTTGATGGACCTACAGCTGCAGGGACTGGCTCACGATCCCCAACTTGTATTCCTTTTTCTCATAAAAACAGTCTTATGGCCTCTATCAGGCTGTTAGGGAAGGTTACTGATATTCAGAATTCAGAGGTGCACCCAGCATTTTTGGGATTGTATATGTATCTAGTCTATTTCCCCCCAATCTTGAGTTATCCAGACATTTCTAGTTGTAAAAAAAAAAAATCTGAACTGCTTCTATCCCTCCAAATGCCTTTTTTTCTTGTGTCCTAAATAGAGAACTAAAGCTGCAATGTCTCCTCTATTAAAAGCAAACTACTATGACAATCGTATAGCTTCCTGGGTACAGTTGTCTTCTTTGCAGGCTCAATTATAGCATTTTAACTTATTTAACGTATTTAAATCTTCAAAACATGATACTGCTGTTCTGCGCAAAACACTAGCCTAGTAAAATTAAGCTGAATAGCATAAATTGATTGGTGTATGCATAGCTACACCTGTCTGTCCTCCTCAGTCTTCTTTTTGAATATTGCATCTATTATGGCTTGTTTGCAGATGAAGGCAACTAAAACTCTATATCACTTCTCTGTTGGCATAGAGGAGTGAAACTCTGTGAAAGACCCAAGCAATCAGAGTTCACTAAGGAAACTACTATCATACTATCATTGTTTTTACTGTTACCAGACACTTGCTGACCATTAGGTATTATGAGTCAAGCCAGACAGGTCAAAACAAACCATGATTTGCTGGCAATTTAATTATTCGGGTATGAGTTATGTTTATGTTTGATTACTTTTGCTGCTGAGAAAAAGAATTCAAGATAGCTATAAAAGTATAAAAACTAAAGGAAGGTTAGACTTTGAGACTTGACAGCATGTGTTGTGGTGTGCTTAACAGAATAAGAAAATGTATATAACTAATATATATATATGTATGCGTCTGTGTGTGTTTATTTCATTTTTTTTTTCTACTGGCAGGCTGCTTGGATGGCAGTGAGGTAGCTACTGTCCTAAAATAAATTTCTTGGTAAATGTTGACTGTAATAACGGCTATAAGTTAGTGTATTCCTGTTGCCACTAGCTGTTAAAATAGTTAATGATATAGATGTTTAATCCTGTTTTGTTTTCAGTAACATTTTAGTCATCATAGGTTGAAACTAAGAATGCAATAAAAAGCAAATCCAGTGGCAGAATGATGTTTTTATTCATTCATTTGCTTATAGTAAGTCCACTGGAGAGCTGTCTAGTTAGGTTAGCACAGAGGACTAAGGTTGTGAAATGTTAACTGGCTGCTGCTTCTAGTTTAGAATGCAAGTCCCTCAGACTCCATTTGTGTACTGTGGGACTCTTAACCAAACTGTACTCCTCACCTAAGTCTGAAAAGGTCTGTGTCCTCACCTTAGTCAATGGTTTATAAATAAGTGACTTGCTCAGTAACAGCAGATAAATGGAGGCTAAAGGAATATAACTGGGGAGTACAGGAAAGCAAAGTAGTACTTTATAGTAATTGCTCATGACTTGAAATGAATCCGTTGTGTTGTGACTTTTTTCAGTGCATAGGCTAAGGCTGGCTAGCAATGACTGCATCGGTTGTAATAGCGGTAGCACTAATACAGTACTGGTCGGGGTCTTGTTTCCTTCCAGGAAAATTACATATTGGAATGTTACAACTTGGTGCTCCTGTCTTCTGCTAACTGTTGACATACTGTAGAAAGTTTACATAGGTTTAGCTTCAGTGGAATTTTGCATGTTTGAGGTTGAAAATGCAGTAGCTGGAAGCATGATGTAAATAATTCTGTGCATTTTTAATTGGTTGTTCGACCACACAATAGGCAAATGGAGGCTGGGGAACTCAATCCCTGGAGTACAGGAAGGTAAAGCAATAGTTTATATGACAGTAGTTCATTGCTTTTATGCATGTTTTTTGTGATCTTACATCTGAACTGCCATTGATTTCACAGTGTGTCCCTCATTTTGCCCCACATCTGAGGTATGCTTCTCATAAAATGTGTGGTTTTCTGACAAAGTGAGCAATGCAGTCACTAAATGACAACATTTCAGTTTCAAATATCACCCTTCAGAATATGTATGCTAGTGATGCACCCCTTGCTCTAAATATCCTGTTTTTTAGACATGATTGACTGGAATTGCAGAAATCTTTAAGGTCACCTTTTGTTTAGAAAAGTCTTCAAATACTTATTTTATGTTAAATACATGTAGATTATATCTGCTTAATTTAAGTTAATTAGTTCCTGAATCTAAAAGTATTATAACTACAGTACATAGCAACATTACTTTTAATTTGATTAAATCTCACTGCTACAGCAAGTCATTATTTGTCAAACAATATTTATTAAGAAGCTTATTTTTTAAGTGTATTGCAAATACACCTTCATAGACATAATAAGGTATGGACTGACATTCTACTAAACTTTAGAAGAAATGACAGCTAAATTTTACTGATGGGATGTGAAAAAATGAACTGGATTCACTAAATACTTCACTTAAGTTATAGTAATTACATTATGGTTGGTTCAAAGTAAACCTCATAAAGGCAGCTTTTATCTTAAAAGTAGTTTGCTTAATTTCAACGACAAGGTGTACATGGGAAATAACATTTCATATCAGTGAATTTCTTTACTTTCATTTATTTTTAAAAGCTCAGATGCCTCTTGAAACATATGCTTTTATGCATGTGTAGTAGTTTCTAGTAACAATAAAGCTTATACCTGGAAAGGGAAATAAACTAAATGGTTACATTATTAACAAAACTGTTAGTTTTGTGTGCAGTAACCTGTTTCAACTAGTCAATATAATCTATGCTGATTGGTGAATTTCTCTAATCCTATATGCTTTGTCTAAAACTGTTCAGATTAATTTAGCTCAGTCATACAAGTCTTACTTATAGGACTTATTAGAGCTGCAGGACATGGTCATGATGGTTAAGGAAAGCAGCCTGACAAATCTAAATGTATCTCTCAGACTGGGAATTTTAATAAGTCCATGTCTGATTTTGGAAAATCTAAATTTTCTTTGCTTATATGTTTTAGATCATGTTTTACTACTTTTTAGCTAGGCCTGAACTCATGATACTACAAATACTCACATGCTTTTATGTATTAGAAAGAGCATCAACCATTGCTTACTATATTTTATTATATTTCCAAGTATTCCTGTATACACCTATGTCTTTATCTATAACTTCAATAAACATTAATGGTCTGAACAATCCAAGGACAATATTAAACTTGCTAAGACAATGTTAATAAATTGCAAGTTGTATTTTTACAGGAAACTCGTTTTAAATCCACTGAAAAATATATTTGGAATCCAAATAACTATTTAATACTAGCTCATTCCTCATATAAATCCAAGAGAAGTGGTGTCATGATTCTATGGAAGAAAAGTGTTCCAAGTCCACAAATCCTATACAGATATGAAGATCCAGAAGGTTTATTCGCCACTATTATATTAAAGCTTAATAACAGAGTTTAGACATTAGTTAACCTTTACTGGTTTCCAGGATTAGGAGTAACAGCAGCAAAGGGTCACCTTGATCTCATAACTAATGTTTATAAAGGCAACCTCATACTGGAAAGAGATTTCAATTGTATTTTGGATAGCTTTGACACCACAAATAAGCATCCACTTAGACTCACTTCTAAAGCAAAACTCTTTAAAAAATGGATTAAGTCCCTCAACTTATAGGATACATTCAACTCCAAACACAATAACTTATTGTGTTTTTCTCATATAGATCATAGATTTAAAACCAAAACAAGAATAGATCGAATTCTAGTTTCCAATGACTTAAAATTAAAACTCGTATTTTCTATACTCCCCTGTCCTCTTTCCAATCATAATTGTCTCACATTTAAGATACAACTTGATTTCACTAAGTTAATTTTTATAACCAGCATCTCAGACTATGTAACTAAAATCAAAGACTTTAAGCCATGGCTTTTAAGAAAATTGCAGTTCTTCTTGAAAGTAAATCCTACTGCTGATACTAATATCTCTAGAAGCCTGCATTTACAGTGAAAGAAACTATCACCTGGTATAAAAATAAGCTAAAAGAATTGGACTCAGAGATGTAAAATATACAATTACAACTTTCAACAATTAAGTCTGCATCTACACACCTATCGTCAGATAAGAAAATAGATGAATTAAATAAGAAATACTTAGATATTCTAACACATAAAACATATTTGGCATTAGAAAGATTGAAATTAAATTCTTATGCTTCAACTCCAAAGCATATGCACAATTTATTAGCAAGAGTTAAAATTCAATCTAAGTCAAATAATATTCTGAAAATACTACATATGAATGTTCCAACAAACCAGTATCTGACATAGGTGATATTCTTGAAGCTTTTATATTTCATTATACCAAACACTATAACTCTAAAAATCTAACAAGTAATGCTCTTGACAAATACCTATCCTCTCTTAATTTAGAAGTAATCCCAGAGAAACTTAAAACGGATCTTGAGAAACAAATATCTATAAATAAAGTCAATGATTAAATTAAGAAGTTAAAACCTAATAAAGCCCCTGGTACATACGGCATTATTATAGAAATGTATAAACTATTCCCTTCAACTATTTTGTCTTTACTTCACAAAACTTTGATTCAAGTACAAGCTCAAAATATCATTCCATCATCTGGAGATTTTCACTGATAACTCCTATTCTCAAAACTATTAAAGACCCACAACATTGTAGCTCTTATTGACCTTTATCCCTCTTAAACAATGACTGTAAGATCTTCATGTCCATGTTTGCTGACAGAATGAAAGTTCCACTCTCTGAAATGATAAATAATGACCAATTAGGATTTATTTACAAAAGACATACTCATGATAATATTAAAATAATTCCTACTCTCATCAATTTTTAAATAGAGAGAATGAAGAAGCTTTGCGGATTAGTTTAGATATAGAAAAAGCCTTTGATTCTATCATGTGGGATTATCTTTCTGGAATATTGACTTCACTAGCATTTACCTCTTCTTTCATTACTATGTTAAAAACAATCTGTAAGAACTACTTAGCTTATGTCAAAGTAGGTCCTTTCATTTCAGAATATACACCCGTAACTAAAGGTACTAAACAAGGCTGTCTTCTATGCCGTATCTTGTTCACACTTGCCATAGAAGTCTTTGCCTCTCTAATATGAAATAACAGAAAGATTATAGGTATTAATATTTATAAGCATTATAACTCTAAAGTAACACTTTTTGCTGGTGACATTTTACTTACATTACCTAACTCAAAAACAGTTTGATGTGAATTAGATTCTAGATTCTATAATGAATTATTTTCAAAGACATTCTTGTTTTCATTTTAATAAACAGAAATCTAAGCACATCATACTTAATATGCTAAAAAAACAGTCTAATAACACACCACTGGAGGACAAAAATTCTCTGAATTATTTGGATATAGTTTTATTCAGTACTACAGAAAAGAATAGAAATCAATTATGAAAATATCATATCATTAATAAGTAATCATACAATAAATTGAATAATATGTTCATTTCTTTTGAAGATAGGTTATAGTTGATAAAAATTACTCTTTTGCCTAAGATTCTATACATTGCTATAGCTCTTAATATTTCTCCTGGAAATAAATTAATTAAACATATACATTATTAATAAACTTTTTGTGGCATCCTAATAAGAACAGAATTGCTTATCTACATCATATTAGGCCATGAGACCAAGGTGGGATAAAGTTCCCAGACATCTGAAACATTTTCAGAGGATTGTTATTTAAAGATCTCATAAATTGGATTGATAACAATTTCTAGATGTAATTATTTGTAACAAAAATTCCCTTTTGCTGCCTCTGATCACAGGTTTGATGAATCATTATTTTGTCACTTTAGCCTACTGAGAATTTACAATAACTTTTAATGCACTGAACATATTTTTGTTAAAATCTATCATACTGCAGCATATTGATTATTTCTATACATGTGCTAGCCGCGGTGGTACGGCGGTTGCATTGTTACCTCACAGCAAGAGGTTCTCCCGTTTGATTCTCGACTTGGCTTGGGAGTGCCTTCTGTGTGAAGTCTGCATGTCCACCCCGTGGTTGGGTAGTGTTTGAAAGACATGCGTGCGTAAATGGGCATGCCTTCGTTGAAGGTTGGGCATCGAGCTGGCACCTCGGCGTTTTGTAAAAATTTACTGCCAATAATTAGCGGACCGGAGTTCCGCTGTGGTGACCCCTTACCGGGAAAAAGCTGAAAGACAAACAAACTATTTCTATACATGTGCTGTTATTTCCATCTTGATTTTTAGAATATTATGTTCAAGAACCTTTTCTCTCAAGTTTTTTTTTTTTTTTCATAGGGAGAAAAATGTAATTGCATGTGTGTGCTTGGGCATAATAGCGAGAAAATGTGAGGCCAGCCACTCCCGAGTAGACATATTGGATCCTGTACCTTAACATGCCCTGCTACTGCACTTGTGGAGAAATAAAGCATTTAAATATACTGCTGTGGTCATATACATGTGGTGTACTATGCCTCTGGATGTATCTCCTCCATGACAACATTTTGCATTGTATTACTCATCTATGGTCTTTAAAATCAAACCAGTTGTGCCAGAGAAATAACTACTGAATTTGTTTCAATGTCATAGCATTTATATGTTTTGTTTGATTTCATTATTCATAGCTCTGCCAGCCATAACTCCAGTGTGAGCATTGTATGAATAAGATTAAACAGCAGACAGCTGTATGGTGATTCAGATGGTGGAAATCAACATGACATTTTTATTATTGGTCAGCAGCATTTCAATCACAGTTATATTGTTTCTTCTCACTTTTGAATTACTTGAATGCAAGGTTTCACTAATGAAGCCCATGCCTATTTTTTTTTGGGGGGGGGGTTGAAAATTCTGCAAACAAACTGTTATTAATTACTGTTATTGTGTAGGATAATGAGTGAATGTGCATCATTATTAGTCAGTGACTATCTGCACTTCAAAACAAGTAGTGAAAGAAGAATATAGGAACATGGGAATCATACAAATCAAGCAATCACAGGGACTGTAAGATGCCTAGCCATATAAATCTTTGAGCAGATGTACTTAAACATTCTTACTCCACTTTGAGTATTCAGTAGTGCCTACTTCCCACATCAAGCTGAGCCACACAATAACCCTGGTGTAAATCTGTGTCTATCCATCCAATCAAGACTAGTCTTAAAAGTGAAGTACTGCTATACACAGATAGTAGAACTTTGCATGACCAGTAGTGGTAACTTCTTCTATAAGCAGAGAATACACTGCATTACAAAACTATGGCTACAGGGTGTCTTCTTTATTTGTTGGTGTAAATTTATATCCCTCATATGGATGTTTCTAGAATCACTGGCTTTGTGAAGAAATTGGTGGTGAAATAGGAATGGGTCCTCCATGGCTTAAAAATTGAAAGACACCTTAAAGCAGTCGGTAAGCTACCGTCGAAGTGCATGCGCGTGTGTGTATATTTGTCTCTGCCTGTCCAAGCCTGCGTTGTAAGAGTGATCTGCCTCTGTACATCACAGCTTATACTTTTTTCTTCTTTTTGGGGCAGAGAAGCCAAAAAGTAAATTTCTGGTCTATATAGGAGGCTGATTTAAATTTCTGTGGTTTGAGAAAGATTCAGTATGTGCTTTAGTGGCAATACTCCAAAGTTAAATATGTCTGAAGACATGAAAATATGCCACATAAAATGGTCTGAATTTTCAAACCATAAAAATCTTTTGCTTTGCTATAATGGCATTATTAAACTCTTCACATTTTTAAAATTAATGCAAAATCCTATAACAGACATATCCTGTGGCAATGAACAAAAAATGTATCAACCATATGGCAGCAACTGATTTTCAGTTTCTTAACCTATGAGTTTCAGCATTGTATACCATGACATTATTTTAACTGTCTAGTTAGATGACAGACCATTATTGTCTTTAAATACTAATACTTAAATGCTGAAAATATTAAGTTTCTGAAGAAAGTTGAGAATGGGTTTGCTTAGTCATAAAAAGAGGATTTCACTGTGGCAATTTCTTTTTAACAAATAAATTTAATCAAAAAAGAATCTTTTCATTGTCCCTTTCACAAAATTGAATCTTTCATTACTTGTTCTAAGGCATTTACACTGTCTAATCTGAGAGAGATTAGGGAAGAAAAATCATATGCATTTTAATCACGTTGATTCTGATAAGGTTTGCAAATAATATAACACATTTATCTGCCAAAATACATTTATCATCCCCACATGCCTACTTTGAATGGATAGTGCATACCATTCCTTTGCAAAATGTGCTTCCTTTGTGTCACCTAAATGCCACATAATCCATTTATCTAGCTTGTACTTGACATTCTCCAATAATGGATAATCATTTATCAAATACTGTAGCTTCCTGTTTTTCCTTCCTCAAGCAAGTCAAACCTATTGTACTGTGTGTGTCTCAAATGTGACAAAAGCTCAAACTTGAAACCCTTAGAATTTAATAAAAATATATTTTCTCATTTCCATTCACTTTAACATAGCATACAATGCAAAACCATGTCATACTCTGATCTGAAAAATATGTTAGGTTAAAACCACAGTTTATAACAACATTGCATACTTGATGTGTTACTTATTGACATGCAAAAGTAATCCACAGATAGTATTACTTCTAGCTAAATGTGTACCAGGTTTTGTATAAATCAGTATTTGCAGCACATTTTGGTTATGACTAGACTTTGACGTACTTCACACGTGATGCATAATCATAAACCATGCTTCAAATTTAGCTTGGACATATTAAAATTGCATCAACTTCATTTAATTTTAACTACTTTACCAATTATTAGTGCATTGTGGACTCATTTTTATGACTGTATTTAAACTTGCTTTGAATGTATTGTGCCAAAAGTCTGGAATTATACCATATTTCCAGCTGAGAAAAGTGCTTTAACTACATTCAAATAGTAGTACATTTTAAGGTGAGCAACTCCTGCCTTTCTTTATTTTAATGACTTTATATGGTTTGAATTTTCAGAATTATATATAGCCAAACTGATTAGTATAAAAGTATCACAAAACAAGATACTAATGGCACCAAATAGCTACTTGATGCCTTGGAATGCATTTTGTGATACTTTTTACAGCTTACATTTTCTGAGCTTTGGTGAGGAGTGGACTTTTTTGTTTCTTTACATTTAATTAGCATGATATTCTCTATTACAGCTACAGAAATTCTTGTATTGCTTACTTTGGTTAACAACAACTGAGGTCTAGCTAGCTGACTAAGAAATCTGAATAATTCACAGGATTCCTTCTACTGTTAGGAATGTAGGTCATCTTGTTATACTTCTAAGAGTTATAGACACTCACAGATATTTAATCTTTCATCCCCATCTTTGTATAAATCTAATTAATTTATTTTCTTGCCAGCCAATTCACTAAATCAAGTGTCAGCATCTCTAAATATATATGTAGATATGTGCGGAAGGAGAAGTATTTTTATATTTCATGTTACCGATATTTATTAACAAAAACAGCCATTTGCTAAAGTCTATTCCTAGAATGCCTTACTACTGCATGTAAGCAAGAAGTCACAACAGGAATTATTTATAGGCTACTGAAATCAGATTCAGAAGCATACTAAGTAAGCACTTCTGCTTATTGTCTGCTATGGCCTAATTCAGTTAGGGTGAGCTTACTGAAAGACAAGCCATAATTTTTTATATATTTTGTTTAATGTTCTCCCAGTATGCCTGTGGCAAATGATGCCCACTGCTATTAGTCTTGAGCTGTATGATGTTCTCTGAGGGGAGCTTGCTCCCTTATGTTTATTTGCCAGCCCCCAATGAAACTACAGCTTTTGCCTACATCACAATCATCCCAAAGGACTGACACAAAACAACATTCATGCTGCAGCTCAACTCTCCCGGCTAGGGACACCAGCATTTAGGGATGGAAGTGCCTGTCTGAAAACCAAAGAAATACATGTCAAACCTGTAAGCATCTAAATGCTTGAATTATTCATACAGTGGGTGGAGGGAAGATTTTTCTATTAGCCTACCCCATCCTGAGTATCGGTTTGGTAGCATGGGAACTTTCACAGTGCTAGATTTAATATAATGCATGCTTCTCCACATGCTTGTCCATTTTGGCTACAACATAAATGCTGTTTCTGTAGGCACATGTTCTCCATGCTTTTGGCATCTTTCAAGCCACATCCAGCCTCCACTATAAGCATTATTGCTATGGCAAAGCTAAAATGCTTTCACCCTCCCCCTCCCCAGGGTGGGTATGCAGTGCTGATCTCTCACTGCCAACTATCCCTATCCATAATGTCCAATGTCTGCAATGCTGCTTGAACCTGTGTCATCTTGTCACAGTCCAGCCTTTATGATTCTGTACCAGAAAGCCAACAACCCTGACGTATCTTGTGGTTTTGCAATGTTGGAATTACTTGCATTAGATTTCAGGATGCAGGGCACTTCACTTCTCAACATTATTGATGGTAAAGTTTCCACAGCTACAAAAAAAAAAAATTCACAAAGTTTCCTTGAGGTCCATGGTATTTAAGTATTACCATTGCCGGGTAACAACCCAGGTATGAATCCAATAGAGAACTTGTAGGCTATTCTGATGTCAGAGATTAAGAAAAAGACCATAACGAACAAGCAGCAACTGACTTGAAGAAATCATTTCAACTTGGGCGCACAATGCTTCTACGACAGAACATTGCTGTGAACTTGTTCGTTCTATGCCTCAACAAGTCAAATCCTTGATAATGACTAAAGGGTCATTCACAAAAAATAAGAACATTGTCTATGAATATTTTCTTATATAACATGGATTATATTGTTTGTCATGTCATATACTCGTATTAAGATATATGGTGAAAGAACAATAAAAACAAAAATAAAACAACAGATTTCTCTTATTTTGGCCAACACTGTAGTCATACAGGGCCCCATCATTACCCGAGTCTGTTCCTTCATCTTCCTCTGTTTAACGGAGGGTAATCAGGATAAAGTGTCTTCCCCAGCACTGTCTCGCATTACTGTTGATCACAATAAATTTACTTTACCTCCTGAAGCAGAAAGTTCTGAGGACAGTGCTACTCCCATTGTGGACACTTGGAGTAAGAGAAATCCATCAATGAAACTAAATAGATAATTACAAACTTTCCTACTCATATGAGTATTTGCTCTTTAACAGGCATACACTCCTGTTTAATGTGGTGGTTGGCATCACAATGGGCCTCAACTTTCATGTGTGATGGCTTATGGTCTATGGTCTTTTGAATACGAGTCTTCAATAAGATTATGGTCATAATGATGTGTCAGTTTTGGAGGTACCTCTTTTTTAGACTAAAGGGGTTGAATAATGTTCTGAGGTTATTACTTTCACTTCTGTACTTTGGGATCTTGCAGATATTAAATTTTGTTCACTCAGAGATGTTATATTAGATGCTTCCTTTTGCAAAAAGTATTTAGAACTGTATCTTTTTATTAACCCATAATCCTATTGTTAGATTAATATTGTTGAAAAGGTTGTGCGCCATTTGTGTTAGTTGATACAAGGATTATTTGGGTGGAGGGCATACTCAGAAGTTCTCCATATTTTGCATTGTGTGATTTTCAAGGCTTGGCAGGAAACGTGTGGATGTTAACAAGTTTCATTAGGTGCAGCCTCTAACGTCTCTTGTTGCCAGGCCTCTGGAGGGTCAGAAATTAACTTTGTTGTTAACTCTGCTGCTTTGGTTGAATTTTCTTCCTCAACTCTGCTTAGCAATTTTTCAAATCACACCATTTTTCTTAGTTCTTTTGGTTTTAGTAATGACTTTCTTGTCCCTATTAACAATACCATTTATTCATTTGCATGGTCAGTTTACATCCCCAAGTTATTGATGTGGACTTCAATGGAAGATGATGTTTAACTTGGTGTTTGTTTTCATCCTCCTCCTTGTACAGCGAAACATGGAGATTAAATCATCTTGTGCTTGTGGCAAGCCCTTAATATGAATCTCTTGTAGAACATACTTTGTGGCAAAATTGTTAAAACTACTACAGGCTAATTTGCTGAGAATTCAGAATTTTCTTTGGTGTCACTGTTTTTGGTTTAGGGTGCAGTTTATTTATTTTATTTATCTTTGTTGCCCGGAAAGGTCTGACTGGGTAAAACCCATTTTTAGTGGATGGCAAGGGAGAAAAGCTTTGCATATAAACTACACATGATGTAGATTTATAATTGCAGGATAAAAGTATCTGTACATGAGCTTATTTACATGAATTTTAAATAATTCTTACATGAACATAGCATTTTAACAGCAAATGGCTAATTATTGAATAGAAAAATAAAATACAATAACATTTACAATGGATTTATAGCACATTGGCTGTAGGGAAAAGATCAAACTGAGGTGTTTTTGAGGTTAGTAATAATGTTCAGACAGACAAGTTGTAATGTAGCTTAAAATTGATAAGTGAGATATGAAAGGAGAAATTATGGAAATGAACAGGGAGATAAATGCACAGTGAAGAATTGTAGCTAATGGTGGGGTATGAGAAAAGGAAGAACAGGAAGACTTTAGGAAATTAGTGCAATATGAGGGGGGTGATAAGGTACAACAGGAAGCAAAGTGACTGTAAGAGTTGGAGAATAGAATCTGAGTAAAGCTAGCCAGATGAACAGGAAGAATAGAACCAGCTTTGACATAGGTGCTGTTTAAGCAAAGTTTTCTGTGTGTGTGTGTGTGTGTGTGTGTGTGTGTGTGTGTGTGTGTGTGTGTGTGCGTGTGTGTGTGTGTCTGTGTGTCTGTGTGTGTGTGTGTGTGTGTGTGTGTGTGTGTGTGTGTGTGTGTGTGTGTGTGTGTGTGTGTGTAGGGATTTCATTCCAGAGTTTTGCCACATAATGGGAGTAGAGAAAGTCTCCAGTGGGTTGAATGTCTTACCGATACACAGTAAGACTTTATTGCAAGTGTGAAGTTCTCTAGTAGGTGAATAGTATAGCAGAGTATTTTGTAATTCTGGGCATTTGTCTGGAGATTACACTAGGTTGTAAGTAATAATTTGTTGTGAGTATATTAACTGGTTTGGGAGTTCAGGCCAGTTTAAATTGTTTTAATACAAAGCAGCAGTGTGTTTCATAAGGCTAGTTGCAAATTTAGCTAGTTTGTAGTAGCAGGAGGCTAATTTAGCTATATGCATAGTGCTAATATTTGTAAGAATAGGAAAAGCATATTAGAAAGAAATGAGGTATGTTGCTGCTAAGGTAATCCTTGCTAGATTTGAGTGGTAGTGTTTGGCCCTATAACAGGAGTAGAATTTTTGATGATTTTTTTTAAATAGAATGAATAATGTGGTAATTGAATTTGAGGTTGTCATCTATTATGATTCCGAGTAGTTTAGTTTGGCTTATGGTTTCTGTTTTTGTGTTATTACTTGAGGTAATATGAAATGTGTGCTTCTTTTGTTTTGGGAGTAAATAGCATAAATTTTCTTTTTTTTTTTTTTGTTTGGCACTAAGTGGGAAGTTAGAATTTATTGGCCATATCTCAATGTCTGTGAAAGATTTTTGAGCGATTTCCTGTAATTTTGTTATGGATGGGGCAGAACGGATACGGGTTGAATCGTTGGTGCACTGTATGAGTGGCAAGTATTGCAGAGGTATGAATTTTATTTATGAAAATATCAAATAGAAGGAAGCGGACTACTGACCACTGGGGAACACCTACAGAGACTAGTTGAAATGCTAAAAGGTTTTATTGCCATTTATTTGCCTGCTGATGACTGCATAAATAATTGTGAAACCAGGAGAGTTAAGAATAGGTGATACCTAAAATTGCAAGTTCAGAAAGGAGAGGAGTTTTTGGTGGGACACTGTCAAATCCTTTAGAAAGAAAGCTTAAAGGAAAGTCAAGAAACAAGGTTCCCTCATTTCTGTATTGGTTTACCATTTTGGTGCAGTTGAGGAGGGCAGTAGTAATACTGTGGTTGGGTCTGAAACCATGCTGGGTTATATGCTTCATAAGCTGAGAGTAAATACATTTCTCAAGAATTTCAGAGAGGGATAATAGGATAACAATAGGTCTACAGTTTAATTCACTTGAAGTACCTCCTTTGTGAAGGGGTATAATAATGGATTTTTTCCAGATAGTTGAGACAGTTTTCAGTTATTGATCGGTTGATCAGAATGGAGACAGAGAAGGCTAGTGCTTCTGCACTTCTTTTGAGGAGCACAGTTGGAAGGTCACCAACAGCAGAAGGTTATTGCTTTTAATTTGTCTAGTAATTTTTTATGGCTAATGTTGGAATGGGCTGAAAACTAAAAGACAGTGCGTTGCTTTTGAGAAATGATGGAAACTGGATGGGTGAAGTGAAGTGGTGATTGATAAGTGATATAACTTGCTGGATAAAATAAGTGTTGAAATGAGTAGCAATGGAAAACTGTATTAGTGTCATTAATAACAAAATTAAGGTATTGGATGTTTATTTCTTCTCAGTTAAATATTACATCTGTTCGTGCAGACATTGACACCATTTTTGCTTCAATGCAGTGGGATGCTGCTATCACTGAAAGAAAGAAGAAAAAGCTTGTCAGAGACATTAATGCTTATAAAGGAGGAGCGACTTATCCTGGTATTAACAAACTTTAAAACTCACACTACAGCTTCTTGTCCTGCTACTTCATCAAATTTTATTTTAAACTTTTCAGAATTTCCTCCTTTGACTACAGCTAACAACAGTGATTCTTTTTTAGCTCCAGAACCAGTGAGGAGGTCAGACAGAATTGCGAACAGACAGCTGACCAACCAGATGAAGTCAGAAAGCTTCCAGGACCATCAGACCCGCTCCAGGAACTGGAATGGGCATGCCAACAGAGAGTGGGAGAGGACAAGCTTGGAAAAGGATCTGACCAATGGCTGTTTCACAAAGATACTTCAGGTCATTTTGTCAAACTGAGATGCAGTATATAACATTCAGTGGTGGCTGGTGACTTCAAATCAAAGGGGGGCTGCAGGAGACAGCTGAATGAGTGGGGTCAATGGGAATGGGTGTGGCCAACTAGAAAGGGGAGGAGCTATGCTCAAAACCACAAAAACTGTAACTTTAATGAAATACTCTGCCCTGGGTGCCAAACCATCATTATGAGAGTCCACAAGCAACTGTATAAAAAACACCCACGAATGCCTGGTGTAATAGCTGAGACAAACTGACCAAATCCTCGGCTCGAACTGGAAGAACGAAATTTATTGTAAAACAAGACAAAACAACCACCGAACTTCATAGGTTAAGCGCTTTCATCTGAATATAACCAGACTTCCTCAAAACAACAAGGTGGATCTGGAAGGTTTAAATAGCCTGTTTTGACGCCAAACTCTGAAAAAGCAATAACAATTTAAACTGGCAGTACACTAAATAAGTTTTAACTACTTTTATAGACTGCGTAAAATGACTTAATAAATATAAATTGTATGTCAAATAAAACATATCTAAAAATACTGTAACAACCATATAACAACCATATAACAACCATATTCAATGGTGCTGTAGATACAAATGTAAATACAAATATAAATACAATATACAAGATTTTGAAAGCTGTTAAAATCCTATAAAAGATATATTTCATGATGCTGTGAGAAAGTGTATATATACATAAAAAAATATATGAAAAACATATATAAAAACATATATATATAACTGTATACATGACAATCTATATACTTATACTACAGAGTTCGGCGCCAAAACAGGCTATTTAAACCTTCCAGATCCACCTGGTTGTTTTGTCTTGTTTTACAATAAATTTCGTTCTTCCAGTTCGAGCCGAGGATTTGGTCAGTTTGTCTCAGCTATTACACCAGGCATTCGTGGGTGTTGTTTATTATGAGAGTCCAATCAAGGCAAAATGAAGTGTAGAAGAAAAAACATATTTCAATCCATTGGCTGCATTACAGCTTACTTAATATCTAGATGGAAACAAAAAGGTTGTGAGGCATGAAAAATAAATTACTTTTTAAATACATTACTGGAATGCCAGTCAAAATCAAGTATAAGAAAAACAAGCGGCATTCAACTCAAACCACTAATCCTTGTACTCCAGTTCTAATTATAATTTATATTCAACTTTATTAAAGTACCAAGTAACATGCTGAAAGTAGCAATCTCTGTGATACCCCACTTGTAAAAATGTTTCTTATCCAAAAAAGACCTGCTGCCTGACAGCAACTATCTACTTGTTACTTGTTTCATGGGAAAACATGATCAAAGTAAACGGGAAACAAGCTCAACATACATTGCTTAAAGGATTACTGCACAGGATATGGACCACACATGATAGATTGGCATTCTGTTTAGTTTGCAGGTAAAGCCTGTAATGAGCTCTTAAAATAATGTAATCCTGTCCTTTATTACAAATACTGTCATATGCATTTCAATACCCAAGGCTTATATGTTATCTAGTTATGTAAGTATTCTCTGCATGGCAACAACAGAAAGGCTTTCAATGTTGGCAATTCTTTAACAGCATGCTTATTAAAACTTACTTGCATCTTACAATCTCAGACAAGCTTACCAGATGGTCATTAAAGCACTGCTACTTAAACACAGAGCAACAGGCACTTTCTGAATAATAATAAGCATAAATCAACAGTATAAAAATATAACAGAAACCAGAGCATTCTGTAAAATCAAGGACAGATGAAAAGCCATAGTAGTACTTGTGTCTACCTTGGATAGGGGGGTAGTCTGCACATTTACACTGCATAACTGCTCCTTGCCTTGCTTGGACACATCCAGAGTCACTACATGGGGGAGTGGGGTGCAACTAGTATGTCACAATTTGAAATGTCTCTGGCTGACTGCGATGGCCCTGACACATTTCATACCTCTCAACCTCAGAGCAAGAAATCTGGACAAAGCCATACATAGAAGTGGGACAAAGGCCCAAAAATAAGGACAATGTTTTAAATATTGCTCCTATAAACTTAGAAAGATAATAGAATAGTAGGTCTTGCATTAGTATGATTTTTTGAAGGGTATGAAATCCGAAACTGAAATGTCTGTCATTATTTTCTAACTTCATTCTTTAATGATTTGCCACTAATTTGCCAAAAAAAAACACAATTTTATGAAAAATGGACCAAAAATGTGATTCAAAAATATAAAATAGCCACAAAATACAGCTGGGAACCTGTCAAAGAAGGGACACTTTTTAATATTAGTACTGCTAACTTGAGCAGCTGACAAAACAAAAGAATCTACATGCATTTCTGAAATAAAAGTAATCTATAACTGATTATTACAGTTATTTATTAATTGTAAACCCTCCATGTTTTCTTCCAAAATTGCCATTTTGTGGAGGGATTTTTTGGGGAAGAGCAACATTTTGAGCCAAAATCGGGGACAGTTGAGAGGTTTGGATATGTCTAATTCTATAAAGCAATTTATTTGCATGTACCTCTCAACCTGTTAATGCAGGAAATCTGGATAAGGCCAAATATATGGGGGGGGGAACGTATAAACAGTACTAAAAATTGCTCTTGTATAAACTGAGACAGTTGATCGAATAACAGGTCTTGCTTTAGCATGCATTTTTCTGAAGGTTATGAAGTCTGAAACTCAGTGTCTGTCATTATTTAGTGACTTCGTTCCTAAATGATTTGACAGAAAACCACAAATTTTATGAGGAACAAATGAAAAATAAGAAGCAAAAGTCTATTCATTCTGCAAAAATCTGGACAGTTGAGAGGTATAGTTCAGCCGGGGCTGTCTGAGATTGCTGCCCTTCCCCCCTCACAAAATCATGGTCGAATGGGGCTTCCCCCCCCTACAGCAATTCCAATGAACCATTACCTGGCTATTTCACCCCATTTACCATAAACACTAATGTGCATACTACTTTACTTCTGCAATGATTTGGACTTCATTTAAAAGTTTTATTTTGCATTTTACAGCACAAACACTAATAGATATCATATCTGCTAAACAAAGCAATGCAGTCTCACAATGAGAACAGACTTAGCATTAAAACTTCTCTGCCCTTGAAAACTCACAATCACTGAAACAGCATTGAAACCCACATTCAAAGAAAATACATTTTGCCAGTGGCAGATTAACTTCGGGTTTGGGCTGTTTTCAAATCATAGGCCCCTTGCACACAAAACATACACATGCTCTTTCATACACCTTCCTGACTGTATTAAATTATATTCCTTGTACAATACAGTACAGTTTTAGAGTGTGTTTTAAATTTATTGTTTTGAAAATTTTCCAGTAAACAATTAAACAAAATGCATGCACCAGTAATGACAAAACTGCCCAAGTCAGAACATTTCCATCATAAAAGTCTACTCAAACTTCTACATTCCACCAGTATCAGTACATATGCACAATCTCTGAAGAAGTAAAAGTCATCTAAATAATTCCACATTAAAGAGATCTGTAACTAATGAAGATGTGGGTGCTAGCAAACAACTTTGTATTTCATTGTTTCATCTACAAATAAAGTGCCCGTTACCCTTGAGGAATAAATTGCCTATCTTACACTAAAAAAATGATAAGCTAGCAATATTGCAGTAGGGAATGGATGGCAAACTGATAACAGGTTCATAGTTACTACGTATCTTCATATCCACCCCTTTTGCAACACAGTACAGTATCAGCAATGCATCTATCTACTGTGGGAGTAGAACCCACAGCCTTCTGCATCGAAAGCAAGTATACTACCTGTTGTGCTATTAACAATGCAAGCAGACTCGGCATAAGCAGTACTAAACTTTTGCCCCCCTGCAGCTCTCAGCTCCTTGTAAAATCTACTCACTCAGTTGTATCTCTGAACTTTGCAGCACAAAGAAATCTGGAAAAAGCCACAATTTATTGTGGGGGGGACAAAAGCCCAAAAACCAGGGACACATTTTAAACATTGCTTGTATAATGTTGGAAAGTTGCTAGAATAAAATGCTGTGTTACCACCATACATTTCACTGCCAAGCCTTAAACCCAGGGCCCTGTGCAAAACAGTCAGAGCAACATACCACTATGCTAAATCAGCTGTTTTGTGAAAGAGGAAGACGGAAACTTAAATGGCTACCATTTAGTGAATTCAGTTCTCATCATAGCACAGCTGTCAACGTCTTAGCACAAAACACCTGAACAAAGCCAATAATGGGTGAATACAGCCCCCAAACATTCAGTGAATTCAGTTCTCACCATAGATCTCAGCCTCTTAGCAAAAAACACCTGGACAAAGCCAGTAATGGGGAGAATATAGCCCCAAACATATTCAGTGAATTCAGTTCTTACCATAGCTCTCAACCTTAGCACAAAACCTGGATGAAGCCAATAATGGGGGAATACAGTCCCAAAAATAGGGACAAATTTCAAATATCCACCTTATACACTTAGAAAATTGCTAGAATAAAAGCTTTTGTGTTACCATGCACTTTCTGAAGAATATGTAATCTTATATTCAAATGCGTGTCATTTTAACATTTATAAACCAGGAAAGTCTGACTTGGAACAAAAGCTAATTTTAGCAGAGGCCCAGGGAGAAACTCTGGACAGACACATGTCTTTGTAAGATGGGAGGACACTAGAGGAAACAAAGACAGGGAGGGCATACAGACTCCACACAGAAGGTAAGACACCCAAGCTAAGATTCAAACCACAGAACATATAGCTGTCAGGCAACAATGCTACCACTGCACCAATGCACTACTGGCTTTGCAAGGACACAAAAATACAGAAACCACAGATTTTATGAGGAACAGAACAAGTATGATGGAAAAATCTGCAGCATTTTTTAAATGGTGGTGGATAGGGAATTCAGGCTCTTGCCACCTGGGCCCAAGGTACAGGGTTCAAGCTTTATTCTCTACCCACCACCATGTAGCACCTGGGGCATTTCACACACACACACCCTACCTGGGACAGGTAAATCCTTCCACAGCTTCGTTCGTTGGAGCAGCACTAAATACATCCTTTCACAGCTTTGTTTGTTAAGCCCGTGAGATGTCCTTCCCTGATGAGACTCCCAGCCTGCCGATGTTGCAGTCCGATCCCTTTCCTGTGACAGTCTATGCAGTTACAACGGCATAGACTTCTGGGATCTCTGCACTTGAATGCTTCGTAATCTGGCCTGCTGCTGAGATAGTCTGCGCATGCTCCACACTGTCTCAGCAGCAGTCTGGATATCGGAAATGCTAGTGCGCATGCGCAAAAGTCCACTATTTGCAATCATTTTTTTATTTTCTTTCTTTTGTGTTTTATTTTATTTTACTTTTTTTCTTATTTTACAGCTGGGGGGGGGGGGCTGCAGTCTGGTAGTCCAATAGCACAGGCCACCCCGATAACATTTAACTACTGAAAGTTTTGATAAAGTACAAATTGGTTTGTCGGAGAAAGGTTTGACCTATGTGCCTTCCAGGAGAGCTAATGCAAGTCAAACTTGGATTGATTTAAAATTATTTTGTAGAAAACTGGCTTTACATTATATGTTTGACCAACCTAGTACTAAGGCTAGTCTTCCTTTTAAAACTACCAGCAAACTTAGTCCTGTGTTGCCTAATACTGTTTCCATATTTTAGGATGCATGTGAAAAAGGCATTCAAGACATGAGCAAGAAAAAAACGTTCTAACAGTTATGGTAATTTAAGTCATCCTGAAAGGTCTGTTGTGTATAAACTTGGTAAAAGGTCAGATTTGTGCTTTTAGCATGCAGACAAAGGTGGTGGCTTGTTATTATGTATCAAAGTGAATACATTCAAGCTATTGAGTCTATGTTAAATAATCCAACTGAATATGAAAATGTTACTATGTTACAAATTAGGACTAGATATTGATTTATGATGTTTTATATGATTTACTTATGAATGGGTTGACACCTCATGAAGTTTTTCAGTTTCTACATGTACAGCATCCAAAAGTTGCTGTTTTATTTGGGATATCCAAGTTACACACAGTGGGAAATTCCCTATTCCTTTTAGGTATATTGTTGCTGCAAAAGACAGCATTACAGAGCATACATCTATTTTTTGGATTTTATTTTCCTTAACCCATTCGTTCAAAATGTAAAGAGTTATATCAAAGATTCTTGGCATTTTTAGAATGTCTGAGTAAGACACAGTAACCAAGTTTACCGTAGATATAAAATCTTTATATAGTTGTATACCTTTAGAACATGGCTTGGAATTCCTGCAGATATTCTTAGCCAAGTCCAATGAATATAATTCCAACACTATCAGTATGATAGGTCAGTTAATGTTGGAAAATATTTGTTTTATGTTTAATAAGTGTTTTTTTTTTTTATTCATCAAAAACAGGGTGTAGCTATGGATGCTACTGTTGCCCCATCCTGCCAACCTGATTATTTGATGGTGGGAGACCCAGTGTTTACTCCTCTTTTATTACAGAGCATGTGAAAATATACAAATGATTTGTGGATGATTTATTTTTTTAACTGATACTGTGGAGATGATGTGCTGGAATTTATAACAGATGTTAATTTAAGTAGTGATTTTCCAACTTTTTTATCTTAGGTGACACAGGTACTAAAACTCAGTCAAAATATGCGTGACTTTCCAATGAGCAATAAAATGAAAGTAGAAATTCAAACAAATAAATCCATGTTAAAGTTAAAATTGTTTATTCCAAACGCAGTGGCGCTTTACATAGCCCAAAGGCTTCTTCAGACTCTTTACACAAACTAAAACTTTGAACATCACTTTTAAAACCAACAAAAAGCTTGTGATAGGGATCTCTATAATCACATGTTTCCTTCATTTAAAAATACAGTAACCCATTAAACTCAGTTCCATGAATGTTACCTTGTTCAGCTAAGAAAAATACTGGTATATTGGGGTAAGTAAGAACTGAATAGTTCAAAATAAACATACATAAAGAAACATACATAAAAAAACATACATAAAAAATGCATCGGTGCTCCAAACATACATTATATTATATTAAACAATTGTGAGTATATCTCAGAGCCTTATCATATTTACTTATCATCTCATGGGCTAGTGCTTTAGGAAAATCTAGGTACTGAACTTTCAGGCAGTATATATCAAAAAGCCATTTCAGACTTGGTTGAGTATAACCTTAAACTGCTTGTAATGCACATATTTACAAAGTGTGACTTTAGATATTTCCGTGTGTTTTACTGGAAGTTCATAACTATCAAGTAGACTCGTAAAACAGTCAACAATTACAGGTGGTTAGAAACTTGTATCACATTAGTTGGAGGCTATTCTCCGTATAAATCAAAAGGATTAAAACAGTTTTCAAAATTACTTATTTTCTACCGAGACTCTGAAAACAGCTTTTAAAAATCACAGCACAACAAAAGTATTCCCTTATGGCGTATGTGCCTGGTTAATTCTTGAATGCAAAACAAAGAAGCAGCTACTATGGTGCTTGCATCTCACGTGCCATAAGCGTTCATAAAATAAACATTGTGTCTATTTAAAAAAGCCGATTAGGGCTTACCACGAGCATAAGTACATGGCGAGCTTTCAATAGCTGTCCATTAGTTCATGCCTTAGTCTCTTCCAATCTCCGTTAATAAACAGGGACATTTGACATTTCAGGATGTGAAACGTAACTTACAAAAATGGGTGGAAGAATGCTTCAACAATAAGCAGAAGCAAACAAAGCGTCTATATTGAAACAGAGCAATATCTTAATAATTAACTTGACTCTCGTACAGATCCACAATGGAAATAAGCACACTGACTTAAGCAACCATTAATTGCACTTTATAATTGTTACATCCTTGATACCAAATTTAAAATATAGACATTGTGAAATGTTAAAACTCTTATGTGGTGAAGCCGAGGAAAATATAGGGAAGGAATACATGAGGGGGAAGGGGAAAATGGGAAGTATTTTGTACACATATATTCTGTTAATCCCGATATGGCATCCTGAGTGTCTTACATTAGTTTTATAAACAGTACTTTTCAATACTAAATATATGTGTGCAAAGATTCATTTCTTATGACAAATGTTGAAAGTATATGAAATGCCTGAGGCGCAAAAAACGAACAAGCAGCAACTGACTTGAAGTTAAAATCATTTCAACTTAACACATACGTTTCTACGACAGAACATTGCTGTGAACTTGTTCACTGCCTATGCCTCAACAAGTCAAATCCTTTGATAATGACTAAAGGGTCATTCTCTACAAAAATAAGCACCATTGTCTATGAATATTTTCTTATATAACATGGATTATAGATGTTTGTCATGTCATATACTCGTATTAAGATATATGGTGAAAGAATGAATAAAACACAAAAATAAAACACACAGATTTTCTTTCTTTCCTTTATTTTTGGCCAACACTGTAGTCATACAGGGCCCCATCATTACCCTCGAGTCTGTTCCTTCATCTTCCTCTGTTTAACGGAGGGTAATCAGGGATAAAGTGTGCCCTCAGCACTGTCCCCCTCAGACATTGTTGATCACCAATAAATTTACTTTTACCTCCTGGAAGCAGAAAGTTCTGAGGACAGTGCTACTCCCATTACGGACACTAATGGAGTAAGGAGAAATCCATCAATGAAACTAAATAGATAATTTCACAAACTTCCTACCATATGAGTATTTGCTCTTTAACAGACATACACTCTGTTTAATGGTGGTACAGCATCACAATGGGCCTCAACCTTTCATGCACGGCTTATGGGTTCTATGGTCTTTGAATACGAAGTCTTCAATAAGATTATGGTCATAATGATGTGTCAGTTTTGGAGGTACCCCTCTTTTAGACTCAAAGGGGTTGAATAATGTTCTGAGGTTATTACTTTCACTTCTGTACTTTTGGGACTTTGCAGATATTAAAATTTTGTTCTACCTCCCAGAGATGTTGAGTATTAGGATAAGCTTCCTTTTGCAAAAAGTATTTAGAAACCTGTATCTTTTATTAACCCAAGCAATCCTATTGTTAGATTAATATTGTTGAAAAGGTTGTGCTAACCTAAATTTGTGTTAGTTGAATATTACAAGGATTATTTGGGTGGAGGCATACTCACAGAAGTCTCTCCCATATATTTTGCATTGTGTGATTTTCAAGGCTTGGCAGGAACGAGATGGATGTTAACAACAAGTTTCATTAGGTGCAGCTTCTAACTTCTCTTGTTGCCAGGCCTCTGGAGGGTCAGAAATTAACTTTGTTGTTAACTTTGCTGCTTTGGTTGAATTTTCTACCTCAACTCTGCTTAGCAATTCTGCAAATCACATCATTTTTTCTTAGTTCTTTTGGTTTTAGTAATGACTTTCTTGTCCCTATTAACAATACCATTTTATTCATTTGCATGGTCAGTTTACATCCCCAAGCATTATTGATGTGGACTTCAATGGAAGATGATGTTTAACTTGGTGTTTGTTTTCATCCTCCCTCCTTGTACAGCTTAAACATGGAGATTAAATCATCTTGTGCTTGTGGCAAGCCCTTAATATGCGAATCTCTTTGTAGAACATACTTTGTGGCAAAATCTGTTAAAACTACTTCTCATAGGCTAATTTGCTGAGAATTCAGAATTTTCTTTTGGTGTCACTGTTTTTGGTTTAGGGGTGCAGTTTATTTATTTTATTTATCTTTTGTTGCCCGAAAGGTCTGACTGGGTAAAACCCATTTTAGTGGATGGCAAGGAGAAAGCTTTTGCATATAAACTACACATGATGTAGATTTATAATTGCAGGATAAAAGTATCTGTACATGAGCTTATTTACATGAATTTTAAATAATTCTTACATGAACATAGCATTTTAACAGCAAATGGCTAATTATTGAATAGAAAATAAAATACAATAACATTTACAATGGATTTATAGCACATTGGCTGTAGGGAAAAAGATCAAACTGAGGTGTTTTTGAGGTTAGTAATAATGTTCAGACAGACAAGTGGTAATGTAGCTTAAAAATTGATAAGTGAGATATGAAAAGGAGAAAATTATGGAAATGAACAGGGAGATAAATGCACAGTGAAGAATTCGTAGCTAATGGTGGGGTATGAGAAAAAGGAAGAACAGGAAGACTTTAGGAAATTAGTGCAATATGAGGGGGTGATAAGGTACCAAATAATATGGGAAGCAAAGTGACTGTAAGAGTTGGAGAATAGAATCTGAGTAAAGCTAGCCAGATGAACAGGAAGAATAGAACCAGCTTTGACATAGGTGCTGTTTAAAAAAAGTTTTCTGTGTGTGTGTGTGTGTGTGTGTGTGTGTGTGTGTGTGTGTGTGTGTGTGTGCGTGTGTGTGTGTGTGCGTGTGTGTGTGTGTCTGTGTGTCTGTGTGTGTGTGTGTGTGTGTGTGTGTGTGTGTGTGTGTGTGTGTGTGTGTGTGTGTTTGTGTGGCTTGTGGGATTTCATTCCAGAGTTTTGCCACATAATGGGAGTAGAGAAAGTCTCCAGTGGGTTGAATGTCTTACCGATACACAGTAAGACTTTATTGCAAGTGTGAAGTTCTCTAGTAGGTGAATAGTATAGCAGAGTATTTTGTAATTCTGGGCATTTGTCTGGAGATTACACTAGGTTGTAAGCAATAATTTGTTGTGAGTATATCAACTAGTTTGGGAGTTCAGGCCAGTTTAAATTGTTTTAATACAAAGCAGCAGTGTGTTTCATAAGGCTAGTTGCAAATTTAGCTAGTTTTTAGTAGCAGGAGGCTAATTTAGCTATATGCATAGTGTTAATATTTGTAAGAATCGGAAAAGCATATTAGAAAGAAAGGAGGTATGTTGCTGCTAAGGTAATCCTTGCTAGATTTGAGTGGTAGTGTTTGGCCCTATAACGGAAGTAGAATTTTTGATGACTTTTTTTAATAGAATGAATAATGTGGTAATCGAATTTGAGGTTGTAATCTATTATGATTCAGAGTAGTTTAGTTTGGCTTATGGTTTCTGTTTTTGTGCTATTACTTGAGGTAATATGAAATGTGTGCTTCTTTTGTTTTGGGAGTAAATAGCATAAATTTTCTTTTTTTTTTTTTTTGTTTGGCACTAAGTGGGAAGTTAGAATTTGTTGGCCATATTTCAATGTCTGTGAAAGATTTTTGAGCGATTTCCTGTAATTTTGTTATGGATGGGGCAGAGCAGATACGGGTTGAATCGTTGGTGCACTGTATGAGTGGCAAGTGTTGCAGAGGTATGAATTTTATTTATGAAAATATTAAATAGAAGGAGGCTGACTACTGACCACTGGGGAACACCTACAGAGACTAGTTGAAATGCTAAAAGGTTTTATTGCCATTTATTTGCCTGCTGATGACTGCATAAATAATTGTGAAACCAGGAGAGTTAAGGAAGTTCAGAAAGGAGAGGAGTTTTTGGTGGGACACTGTCAAATCCTTTAGAAAGAAAGTTTAAAGAAAAGTGAAGAAACAAGGTTCCCTCATTTCTGTATTGGTTTACCATATTGGTGCAGTTGAGGAGGGCAGTAGTAATACTGTGGTTGGGTCTGAAACCATGATGGGTTATATGTTTCATAAGCTGAGAGTAAATACATTTCTCAAGAATTTCAGAGAGGGATAATAGAATAACAATAGGTCTATAGTTTAATTCACTTGAAGTACCTCCTTTGTGAAGGGGTATAATAATGGATTTTTCCAGATAGTTGAGACAGTTTTCAATTACTGATCAGTTGATCAGAATGGAGACAGAGAAGGCTAGTGCTTCTGCACTTCTTTTGAGGAGCTCAGTTGGAAGGTCACCAACAGCAGAAGGTTATTGCTTTTAATTTGTCTAGTAATTTTTTATGGCTAATGTTGCTTTTGAGAAATGATGGAAACTGTATGAGTGAAGTGAAGTGGTGATTGATAAGTGATGGAACTGGCTGGATAAAATAAGAGTTGAAATAAGTAGCAATGGAAAACTGTATTAGTGTCATTAATAACAAAATTAAGGTATTGGATGTTTATTTCTTCTCAGTTAAATATTACATCTGTTCGTGCAGACATTGACACCATTTTTGCTTCAATGCAGAGGGATGTTGCTATTATCACTGAAAGAAAGAAGAAAAAGCTTGTCAGAGACATTAATACTTATAAAGGAGGAGCGACTTATCCTGGTACTAACAACTTTAAAACTCACACTACAGCTTCTTGTCCTGCTACTTCATCTAATTTTATTTTAAACTTTTCAGAATTTCCTCCTTTGGCTACAGCTAACAACAGTGATTCTTTTTTAGCTCCAGAACCAGTGAGGAGGTTGGACAGAATTGTGAACAGACAGCTGACCAACCAGATGAAGTCAGAAAGCTTCCAGGCCCATCAGACCCGCTCCAGGAACTGGAATGGGCATGCCAACAGAGAGAGTGGGAGAGGACAAGCTTGGAAAAGGATCTGACCAATGGCTGTTTCACAAAGATACTTCAGGTCATTTTGTCAAACTGAGATGCAGTACATAACATTCAGTGGTGGCTGGTGACTTCAAATCAAAGGGGGGCTGCAGGAGACAGCTGAATGAGTGGGGTCAATGGGAATGGGTGTGGCCAACTAGAAAGGGGAGGAGCTATGCTCAAAACCACAAAAACTGTAACTTTAATGAAATACTCTGCCCTGGGTGCCAAACCATCATTATGAGAGTCCACAAGTTAACTGTATAAAAAACACCCACGAATGCCTGGTGTAATAGCTGAGACAAACTGACCAAATGCTCGCGAACTGGAAGAACTAAAATTTATTGTAAAACAAGACAAAACAACCACCGAACTTCATAGGTTAAGCGCTTTCATCTGAATATAACCAGACTTCCTCAAAACAACAAGGTGGATCTGGAAGGTTTAAATAGCCTGTTTTGACGCCAAACTCTGAAAAAAGCAATAACAATTTAAACTGGCGGTACACTAAATAAGTTTTAACTACTTTTATAGACTGCGTAAAATGACTTAATAAATATAAATTGTATGTCAAATAAAACATATCTAAAAATACTGTAACAACCATATAACAACCATATAACAACCATATTCAATGGTGCTGTAGATACAAATGTAAATACAAATATAAATACAATATACAAGATTTTGAAAGCTGTTAAAATCCTATAAAAGATATATTTCATGATGCTGTGAGAAAGTGTATATATACATAAAAAAATATATGAAAAACATATATAAAAACATATATATATAACTGTATACATGACAATCTATATACTTATACTACAGAGTTCGGCGCCAAAACAGGCTATTTAAACCTTCCAGATCCACCTGGTTGTTTTGTCTTGTTTTACAATAAATTTCGTTCTTCCAGTTCGAGCCGAGGATTTGGTCAGTTTGTCTCAGCTATTACACCAGGCATTCGTGGGTGTTGTTTATTATGAGAGTCCAATCAAGGCAAAATGAAGTGTAGAAGAAAAAACATATTTCAATCCATTGGCTGCATTACAGCTTACTTAATATCTAGATGGAAACAAAAAGGTTGTGAGGCATGAAAAATAAATTACTTTTTAAATACATTACTGGAATGCCAGTCAAAATCAAGTATAAGAAAAACAAGCGGCATTCAACTCAAACCACTAATCCTTGTACTCCAGTTCTAATTATAATTTATATTCAACTTTATTAAAGTACCAAGTAACATGCTGAAAGTAGCAATCTCTGTGATACCCCCACTTGTAAAAATGTTTCTTATCCAAAAAAGACCTGCTGCCTGACAACAACTATTTACTTGTTACTTGTTTCATGGGGAAAACATGATCAAAGTAAACGGGAAACAAGCTCAACATACATTGCTTAAAGGATTACTGCACAGGATATGGACCACACATGATAGATTGGCATTCTGTTTAGTTTGCAGGTAAAGCCTGTAATGAGCTCTTAAAATAATGTAATCCTGTCCTTTATTACAAATACTGTCATATGCATTTCAATACCCAAGGCTTATATGTTATCTAGTTATGTAAGTATTCTCTGCATGGCAACAACAGAAAGGCTTTCAATGTTGGCAATTCTTTAACAGCATGCTTATTAAAACTTACTTGCATCTTACAATCTCAGACAAGCTTACCAGATGGTCATTAAAGCACTGCTACTTAAACACAGAGCAACAGGCACTTTCTGAATAATAATAAGCATAAATCAACAGTATAAAAATATAACAGAAACCAGAGCATTCTGTAAAATCAAGGACAGATGAAAAGCCATAGTAGTACTTGTGTCTACCTTGGATAGGGGGGTAGTCTGCACATTTACACTGCATAACTGCTCCTTGCCTTGCTTGGACACATCCAGAGTCACTACATGGGGGAGTGGGGTGCAACTAGTATGTCACAATTTGAAATGTCTCTGGCTGATCTGATGGCCCTGACACATTTCATACCTCTCAACCTCAGAGCAAGAAATCTGGACAAAGCCATACATAGAAGTGGGACAAAGGCCCAAAAATAAGGACAATGTTTTAAATATTGCTCCTATAAACTTAGAAAGATAATAGAATAGTAGGTCTTGCATTAGTATGATTTTTGAAGGGTATGAAATCCGAAACTGAAATGTCTGTCATTATTTTCTAACTTCAGTCTTTAATGATTTGCCACTAATTTGCCAAAAAAACACAATTTTATGAAAAATGGACCAAAAATGTGATTCAAAAATATAAAATAGACACACAATACAGCTGAGAGTCTGTCAAAGAAGGGACACTTTTTAATATTAGTACTGCTAACTTGAGCAGCTGACAAATAAAAGAATCTACATGCATTTCTGAAATAAAAGTAATCTATAACTGATTATTACAGTTATTTATTAATTGTAAACCCTCCGTATTTTCTTCCAAAATTGACATTTTGTGGAGGGATTTTTTGGGGAAGAGCAGCATGTTGAGCCAAAATCGGGACAGTTGAGAGGTTTGATATGTCTAATTCTATAAAGCAATTTATTTGCACGTACCTCTCAACCTGTTAATGCAGGAAATCTGGATAAGGCCAAATATATTGGGGGAACGTATAAACAGTACTAAAAATTGCTCTTGTATAAACTGAGACAGTTGATCGAATAACAGGTCTTGCTTTAGCATGCATTTTCTGAAGGTTATGAAGTCTGAAACTCAGTGTCTGTCATTATTTAGTGACTTCTTCCTAAATGATTTGACAGAAAACCACAAATTTTATGAGGAACAAATGAAAATAAGAAGCAAAAGTCTATTCATTCTGCAAAAATCTGACAGTTGAGAGGTATAGTTCAGCCGGGGCTGTCTGAGATTGCTGCCCTTCCCCCCTCACAAAATCATGGTCGAATGGGGCTTCCCCCCCCTACAGCAATTCCAATGGACCATTACCTGGCTATTTCACCCCATTTACCATAAACACTAATGTGCCTACTACTTACTTCTGCAATGATTTGGACTTCATTTAAAAGTTTTATTTTGCATTTTACAGCACAAACACTAATAGATATCATATCTGCTAAACAAAGCAATGCAGTCTCACAATGAGAACAGACTTAGCATTAAAACTTCTCTGCCCTTGAAAACTCACAATCACTGAAACAGCATTGAAACCCACATTCAAAGAAAATACATTTTGCCAGTGGCAGATTAACTTCGGGTTTGGGCTGTTTTCAAATCATAGGCCCCTTGCACACAAAACATACACATGCTCTTTCATACACCTTCCTGACTGTATTAAATTATATTCCTTGTACAATACAGTACAGTTTTAGAGTGTGTTTTAAATTTATTGTTTTGAAAATTTTCCAGTAAACAATTAAACAAAATGCATGCACCAGTAATGACAAAACTGCCCAAGTCAGAACATTTCCATCATAAAAGTCTACTCAAACTTCTACATTCCACCAGTATCAGTACATATGCACAATCTCTGAAGAAGTAAAAGTCATCTAAATAATTCCACATTAAAGAGATCTGTAACTAATGAAGATGTGGGTGCTAGCAAACAACTTTGTATTTCATTGTTTCATCTACAAATAAAGTGCCCGTTACCCTTGAGGAATAAATTGCCTATCTTACACTAAAAAAATGATAAGCTAGCAATATTGCAGTAGGGAATGGATGGCAAACTGATAACAGGTTCATAGTTACTACGTGATCTTCATATCCACCCCTTTGCAACACAGTACAGTACCAGCAATGCATCTATCTACTGTGGGAGTAGAACCCACAGCCTTCTGCATCGAAAGCAAGTATACTACCTGTTGTGCTATTAACAATGCAAGCAGACTCGGCATAAGCAGTACTAAACTTTTGCCCCCCTGCAGCTCTCAGCTCCTTGTAAAATCTACTCACCAGTTGTATCTCTGAACTTTGCAGCACAAAGAAATCTGGAAAAGCCACAATTTATTGTGGGGGACAAAAGCCCAAAACCAGGGACACATTTTAAACATTGCTTGTATAATGTTGGAAAGTTGCTAGAATAAAATGCTGTGTTACCACCATACATTTCACTGCCAAGCCTTAAACCCAGGGCCCTGTGCAAAACAGTCAGAGCAACATACCACTATGCTAAATCAGCTGTTTTGTGAAAGAGGAAGACGGAAACTTAAATGGCTACCATTTAGTGAATTCAGTTCTCATCATAGCACAGCTGTCAACGTCTTAGCACAAAACACCTGAACAAAGCCAATAATGGGTGAATACAGCCCCCAAACATTCAGTGAATTCAGTTCTCACCATAGATCTCAGCCTCTTAGCAAAAAACACCTGGACAAAGCCAGTAATGGGGAGAATATAGCCCCCAAACATATTCAGTGAATTCAGTTCTTACCATAGCTCTCAACCTTAGCACAAAACCTGGATGAAGCCAATAATGGGGGAATACAGTCCCAAAAATAGGGACAAATTTCAAATATCCACCTTATACACTTAGAAAATTGCTAGAATAAAAGCTTTTGTGTTACCATGCACTTTCTGAAGAATATGTAATCTTATATTCAAATGCGTGTCATTTTTAACATTTGTAAACCAGGAAAGTCTGACTTGGAACAAAAGCTAATTTTAGCAGAGGCCCAGGGAGAAACTCTGGACAGACACATGTCTTTGTAAGATGGGAGGACACTAGAGGAAACAAAAACAGGGAGGGCATACAGACTCCACACAGAAGGTAAGACACCCCAGCCAAGAATCAAACCAGAGAACATGTACCTGTCAGGCAACAATGCTACCACTGCACCAATGCACTACTGGCTTTGCAAAGACACAAAAATACAGAAACCACAGATTTTATGAGGAACAGAACAAGTATGAGGGAAAAATCTGCAACATTTTTACAAATGGTGGTGGGTAGGGAATTCAGGCTCTTGCCACCTGGGCCCAAGGTACAGGGTTCAAGCCTTATTCTCTACCCACCACCATGTAGCACCTGGGGCATTTCACACACACACACCCTACCTGGGACAGGTAAATCCTTCCACAGCTTCGTTCGTTGGAGCAGCACTAAATACATCCTTTCACAGCTTTGTTTGTTAAGCCCGTGAGATGTCCTTCCCTGATGAGACTCCCAGCCTGCCGATGTTGCAGTCCGATCCCTTTCCTGTGACAGTCTATGCAGTTACAACGGCATAGACTTCTGGGATCTCTGCACTTGAATGCTTCGTAATCTGGCCTGCTGCTGAGATAGTTCTGCATGCTCCACACTGTCTCAGCAGCAGTCTGGATATCGGAAATGCTAGTGCGCATGCGCAAAAGTCCACTATTTGCAATCATTTTTTTATTTTCTTTCTTTTGTGTTTTATTTTATTTTACTTTTTTTCTTATTTTACAGCTGGGGGGGGGGGGCTGCAGTCTGGTAGTCCAATAGCACAGGCCACCCCCATAACATTTAACTACTGAAAGTTTTGATAAAGTACAAATTGGTTTGTCGGAGAAAGGTTTGACCTATGTGCCTTCCAGGAGAGTTAATGCAAGTCAAAACTGGATTGATTTAAAATTATTTTGTAGAAAACTGGCTTTACATTATATGTTTGATGAACCTAGTATTAAGGCTAGTCTTCCTTTTAAAACTACCAGCAAACTTAGTCCTGTGTTGCCCAGTACTGTTTCCACATTTTAGGATGCATGTGAAAACGACATTCAAGACATGAACAAGAAAAAAAACGTTCTAACAGTTATTGTAATTTAAGTCATCCTGAAAGGTCTGTTGTGTATACACTTGGTAAATGGTCAGATTTGTGCTTTACGCATGCAGACAAAGGTGGTGGCTTGTTATTATGTATCAAAGTGAATATATTCAAGCTACTGAGTCTATGTTAAATAATCCAACTGAATATGAAAATGTTACTATATTACAAATTAGGACTAGATATTGATTTATGATGTTTTATATGATTTACTTATGAATGGGTTGACACCTCATGAAGTTTTTCAGTTTCTACATGTACAGCATCCAAAAGTTGCTGTTTTATTTGGGATATCCAAGTTACACACAGTGGGAAATTCCCTCTTCCTTTTAGGTCTATTGCTGCTGCAAAAGACAGCATTACAGAGCATACATCTATTTTCTAGATTTTTTCTTTTTCCTTAACCCATTCCTTCAAAATTTAAAGAGTTATATCAAAGATTCTTGGCATTTTTAGAATGTCTGAGTAAGACAAAGTAACCATGTTTACTTTAGATATAAAATCTTTATATAGTTGTATACCTTTAGAACATGGCTTGGAATTCCTGCAGATATTCTTAACCAAGTCCAATGAATATAATTCCAACACTATCAGTATATGTCAGTTAATGGAGTTAATGTTGGAAAATATTTTTTTTATGTTTAATAAGTGTTTTTTTTTTTCATCAAAAACAGGGTGTAGCTATGAGTGCTACTGTTGCCCCATCCTGTGCCAACCTGATTATTTGATGGTGGGAGACCCAGTGTTTACAAATCTCTCCTCTTTTTTTTTTACAGAGCATGTGAAAATATACAAACGATTTGTGGATGATTTATTTTTTTAACTGATACTGTGGAAGATGATGTGCTGGAATTTATAACAGATGTTAATTTAAGTAGTGATTTTCCAACTTTTATCTTAGGTGACACAGGTACTAAAACTCAGTCCAAAAAGATGCGTGACTTTCCAATGAGCAATAAAATGAAAGTAGAAATTCAAACAAATAAATCCATGTAAGTTAGCAAATTGTTTATTCCAAACGAGTAAGCTTTGCCAAAGGCTTCTTCAGACTCTTTACACAAACTAAAACTTTGAACATCACTTTTAAAACCAACAAAAGCTTGTGATAGGATCTCTATAATCACATGTTTCCTTCATTTAAAAATACAGTAACCCATTAAACTCAGTTCCATGAATGTTACCTTGTTCAGCTAAGAAAAATACTGGTATATTAAAAGTAAGAACTGAATAGTTCCAAATAAACATACATAAAAAACATACATAAAAACATACATAAAAAATGCATCGGTGCCCAAACATACATTATATTATATTAAACAATTGAGTATATCTCAGAGCCTTGTCATATTTACTTATCATCTCATGGTGCTTTAGGAAAATCTCGCACTGAACTTTCAGGCAGTATATATCAAAAGCCATTTCAGACTTGGTTAGTATAACCCAAACTGCTTGTAATGCACATATTTACAAAGTGTGACTTTAGATATTTCCGTGTTTTACTGGAAGTTCATACTATCCAGAGTAGACTCCAAAACAGTCAACAATTACAGGTGGTTAAAAACTTGTATCACATTAGTTAGGCTATTCTCGTATAAATCAAAAGTTAAAAACAGTTTTCAAAATTACTTATTTTCTGCAGACTCTGAAACGCTTTTAAAATCACAGCACAACAAAGTATTCCTTGCCAGTATGTGCCTGGTTAATTCTTGAATGCAAAACAAAGAACGCTACTGTGCACTTTACGCATAAGCGTTCATAAAAATAAACATTGTGTCTATTTAAAAAGCCGATTAGGCTTACCACAGGCATAAGTACATGACGAGCTTTTCAATAGCTGTCCATTAGTTCATGCCTTAGTCTCTTCAATCTCCGTTAATAAACAGGGACATTTGACATTTCAGGATGTGAACGTAACTTACAAAATGTGGGTGGAAGAATGCTTCAACAATAAACGAAGCAACAAAACGTCTATATTGAAACAGAACAATATCTTGGTAATTAGCTTGAATCTCCGACAGATCCACAATGGTGGAAATAAGCACACTGACTTAAGCAACCATTAATTGCACTTTATAATTGTTACATCCTTGATACCCAAATTTAAAATATAGACATTGTGAAATGTTAAAACTCTTATGTGGTGAAGCGGAAAATATAGGGAAGGAATACATGAGGGGGAAAGGGGAAAATGGGAAGTATTTTGGCACATATATTCTGTTAATCCCGAATGGCATCCTGAGGTGTCTTACATTAGTTTATATAAACAGTACTTTTCAATACTAAATATATGTGTGCAAAGATTCATTTCTTATGACAAATGTTGAAAGTATATGAAATGCCTACAATATGTCTGAGTATATAGATAGGTCATCTACACCATGGTCATAATGTTGTGAGGAAAATGTACCTAACTAATGTGGAATTTAGAACAGTTAGTGGAGATCTCTTTACCTGCGTAGTCTCCTACTTTTCAAAAATGGCTTTATTTGGATTTTATCGCTAAGGCCTGGTGGTTTATCGGACCTTAATCTTATGATCCATCTTGTTTCTTGTTCTAAAGTTCTGTTAATTAGATCACCACCTCTGAATCCTTCATACACACATTGAATGGCACAGAACTTAAAGGAATGACTGGTACCAGTTGAACTTTTATGTCTAGCCAATGCATTGGTTTCTGTACCTACTCTAAGGTGGTACGTGTGTTCCCTAATCCTCTCCTTAAATGATCTATTTGTTTTCCCTATGTAGTAACTATTACATCCTAAACATTTAGCCATATATATGACATTTTACTTTCACAGTTGGTGTTAGTGTTAAAATTGTAAATGCGTCCTGTAGTAGGGTGCTCAAAACTAGTTTCTTTATTAATATAAATACATTGATTGCAATGACCACAGGGTACTGTGTTTCTATTCACTGTCAACCTGTTAACTAGTGGATGTCTTGGTCTACATAGGATACTCTTCAGATTGGGAAGGTTTTTATAAGCTATACGAGGTGTGGGGCCAGCAATCTCACTAACTTCTATATCTGAATTCAAAATACCCCAGTGTTTCTTCATAATGCTTTTCACTTGCAGGCTCATTTTACTAAAAGTAAGGTTAGCTCTAACTTCATTCCTAGGGAACCTGAGCTAGTGGTCATTGCTTCATGTGCCATAAAATATGGTTTCGCAGTACTTGTTCTTAAGGTCTCCACTGTGTTAATAGTGTCTAATATTTCTTTTTCTTTGTAACCTCTCTCCAGAAATCTCTCCTTCATGTCCTCTATTCCTGAAACATAAGTTTCTTGTTGTGGATTCAATCTAGATACCCTCATAAATTGTCCTTTAAGGACGTTTTGAAATACATGGCCGGATGCATACTTTGTCTATGTAATATATTGTTTCTTTGGCAATCTTTCCTATAAATAGTTGTGTTGATCATACCATTGGTCATTCTAAATACTTCCACGTCCAAAATGGAAGATTGCTAACTGAGAAGTTTGCAGTAAATTTTAAGAAGTCCGTGGTATTGTCCAAGTAAGAAACAAAGTTTAATAGGGAGGGTTCATCTCCAAGCCATATAAAAAGAGGTCCACAAAGCGACAGTACATTGCAGCATGTTCTATAAATGATAGATTATTGAAGAGAAAAATATCTTCCCATCTGGCTATGACTAGGTTGGCGTAGCTATTTGCACATGATGTGCCCATAGCCACGCCTATCCTTCTGTAAGTAAATGACTTCTTCAAATGCAAAGACATTATTAGTTAATATAGTCTCTAATAGCAGGGTCACAAGGTCAATCTTTCTATCAGTGAAGTCTGAATGTGCTTTCAAATATTCAGTGATCAGTCTTATTCCTACGGCATTGGGGATCACTGTGAATAAGCTAACCACATCAAGTGTCACAAAGAAAAAATGTTGGTTCGTATCCAATGAGTGAGTTTGAGAATATAGGTCTAAAAGAAATTGCTTACTATCTTTCAGGATCTTCTTATTACCATTAACTAACGGTCTAAGTACACTCTCTAGATAAATAGATAGGGGTTCTGTTACCCACCCTTGACCTGCAACAATAGGTCTAAATGGTGGGTCTCTGCTGTTCTTATGGACTTTAGGAAGTCCCTGTATGATCGGTATAGTGGGATTGTTCACCTTTAGGTATCCATACAGCTCTTGTGTTATGTCATGCGATAGTACCAGGTCATCTAGGGTATTGTAAACACTAAAGACCATGTTATTTAAATTAGCCTTAGTTACTTTTGTATATGTAGTTGTATCTTCAAGCATCTGAAACATTTTATTTGCATAGTAAGTATAGTCCATAATGACAACCGGTCCTCCTTTATCTGCTGGTCTTATTACAATAGACCTGTCATTTCTCAATGAATTCAAAGCTTGCCTTTGTTTATAGTTTAAATTACGTCCATGTTTGGATGGTTTATTCTCTTGATGACTTCTATATATTTCATCTTCCACTACATTCCCAAATACCTCTATAGTCGGGTTCAGTTGTGGAACATATGTACTATTTGGACGATGCTTACTCATAACTTGGCTACTATCTGAGTTGCCAAAATCCAACCTTAATTGTAAATTCAACATACATTTTGTTTCTATAATAGTATCTACTAGATCGTTAGGTTTTGTAGGAATAAAACCTAGGCCTTTACTTAAGACCTGTATTTCATATTCATTCAGTGCCCTACCAGATAAATTCATGATTAACGATTTTGTCTCCCCACATTTTCTTGATTGTGGGGCCTAGTTGTTCCTGTTCGTCTATTGAGCCTTTCCTTTTCTGTCTCCCCTGCTTGTGGACCTTCTTTGTCCAAAAAATGGTTCTGGGCTATGGGGAGGGGCCGACATCTGTTTGAATTGAAAATGGCACTGTTTGCTTTTGGTCTAACTACTGCTGCACCTGATCTCTGCACGCCTGTGATGCAACCTGTCAAACTCTCACCTAACTCACCTTGGTTCTCTCTCCCATTACTTAGTATCTGTGAGGGGCTGTGAGTCTCTGTCTCTATATGATTAGATTCTGTCAACTGTGGATCAGGTCCTGTGCTGTTTCCAATAATTGGAACTTCAGGACCATCACTCTGTTTATTACGTGGGGTGAGTTTGTTGGACAATCTATTTTCTGTGTTAATATTTTGTTGATAACTATCTGGTTTGTTAACAGGTGTGGTTAAGGTAGTATTCCTGAAACTTTTACCTGTTACACCTGATGGTCTCTGAGATCCATTTAAATCAGAATTGAAGTGTGAGTTCGGTGTCATTTCCTGGGCCAAGTGAAAACATTATTATTTCTAAAATCTCAGAATCCCTGGTAATTTTACTTTTTCTGGTCTAACATCCGTTTCTCTAAAAATAACACATCTTCTATAACTTTTCTTAGTTTACTCATACATATTTCATTATTACTATATTTGCATTCAAAATCTTTAAACAAATTGTTAACAACCAATCTCAATCTCTCCTCTTCAGGTAGGTGAAATTCAATCAAAAGTTTCATATAGCTAAAACTCAACTCAAGGTTGAGTTGCTGCCAACGATATAGAAGATCCGCAGTGAAGTACCAGAGGTGGGCATTATTAGTACTCTTAGCCCACGAGGTATGATTTGCTTATTTAAACATACTTCAAAATAATGTCTCTGAACTTGTAGTTTGATTAATTTAGTAAACACAGTCTCTAATTCATGTAAGTCTTTGGAAACATCCAAGTTAGTCATACCTAACTGAGTATCAGTTCCTCCATCTACGACTGGATTAAAGTCCATGAGTAGGTTTGTACTCCCAGAGACACAAGTCTTAAATCTGTCCAGGACACTTGAAGTAGGTTCTAACACTCGGTACATAAGGCAGTTCAATATTCACATTACTTTCATTCGCCATCCTCACTCTCTGCAGCTCTGACAAAAGTAAAGTAAATGCACAAATCCAAAACTCAGAGCTGCTGTTAGTTGAGGTAGGATACTCACGCTAAAACACTAGTAAAACTCAGTCCAAAAAGATGCGTGACTTTCCAATGAGCAATAAAATGAAAGTAGAAATTCAAACAAATAAATCCATGTAAGTTAGCAAATTGTTTATTCCAAACGAGTAAGCGCCAAAGGCTTCTTCAGACTCTTTACACAAACTAAAACTTTGAACATCACTTTTAAAACCAACAAAAGCTTGTGATAGGATCTCTATAATCACATGTTTCCTTCATTTAAAAAATACAGTAACCCATTAAACTCAGTTCCATGAATGTTACCTTGTTCAGCTAAGAAAAATACTGGTATATTAAAAGTAAGAACTGAATAGTTCCAAATAAACATACATAAAAAAACATACATAAAAACATACATAAAATGCATCGTGCCCAAACATACATTATATTATATTAAACAATTGAGTATATCTCAGAGCCTTGTCATATTTACTTATCATCTCATGGTGCTTTAGGAAAATCTCATACTGAACTTTCAGGCAGTATATATCAAAAAAGCCATTTCAGACTTGGTTAGTATAACCCAAACTGCTTGTAATGCACATATTTACAAAGTGTGACTTTAGATATTTCCGTGTTTTACTGGAAGTTCATACTATCCAGAGTAGACTCAAAACAGTCAACAATTACAGGTGGTTAAAAACTTGTATCACATTAGTTAGGCTATTCTCGTATAAATCAAAAGTTAAAAACAGTTTTTCAAAATTACTTATTTTCTGCAGACTCTGAAACGCTTTTAAAAATCACAGCACAACAAAGTATTCCTTGCGCGTATGTGCCTGGTTAATTCTTGAATGCAAAACAAAGAACGCTACTGTGCGCATTTACGCACTCATAGCGTTCATAAAAATAAACATTGTGTCTATTTAAAAAAAGCCGATTAGGCTTACCACAGGCATAAGTACATGACGAGCTTTTCAATAGCTGTCCATTAGTTCATGCCTTAGTCTCTTCAATCTCCGTTAATAAACAGGGACATTTGACATTTCAGGATGTGAACGTAACTTACAAAAATGTGGGTGGAAGAATGCTTCAACAATAAACGAAGCAACAAAACGTCTATATTGAAACAGAGCAATATCTTAATAATTAACTTGACTCTCGTACAGATCCACAATGGTGGAAATAAGCACACTGACTTAAGCAACCATTAATTGCACTTTATAATTGTTACATCCTTGATACCCAAATTTAAAATATAGACATTGTGAAATGTTAAAACTCTTATGTGGTGAAGCGGAAAATATAGGGAAGGAATACATGAGGGGGAAAGGGGAAAATGGGAAGTATTTTGGCCCCATCCTGTGCCAACCTGATTATTTGATGGTGGGAGACCCAGTGTTTACAAATCTCTCCTCTTTTTTTTTTACAGAGCATGTGAAAATATACAAACGATTTGTGGATGATTTATTTTTTTAACTGATACTGTGGAAGATGATGTGCTGGAATTTATAACAGATGTTAATTTAAGTAGTGATTTTCCAACTTTTATCTTAGGTGACACAGGTACTAAAGTACATTTTTGGATGTATCTATTTGTTGGATTAATACAAAGAGAACCTTTAGCAGTAAGAGTTTTAGGAAAGAGTGTTTTTCTAATAACTGTTTGTACAAGACTAGTGAACATCCACCCTTTATGAAAAAAAACATACCTAGAGGGAAAATGATCAGAATGTCTTGACTTACAACTAGTCAGGTAAATTTTCTGAAAGGTCTTGAAGACGTTGTTAGGTTATTTGCAGACAGAGGCTATGACAGGAGTGAATTGCAAAGAATAGCAGAAGAGATTACATCTACAAGAGAAACTGTCTTTCCTCCTATATTACATGCAGGGCTGACTAGCAAAAATGATTTCTGTTTACATATAACAGTTGATATCATCATCAGGAAAATATTACAGAATGACTAAAATATTCTTAAAGGGAATTTTGAACTAAGTTAGAAAATACATGAGCAACCAAGGTTTTTTGTTAAAAAAGCTAGGTCCATTAAGCAGTTTCTAGAGAGAGATTAAAATGTGTTAATTTTACTCAAACTGATAAAAATCTAGGAATGTTTAAATGTGGGTTTTGCACTAGCAGCAGTTACATTTGGGAAGGTCCTTCCATTATGTTGTCCCATATGATAGAGGCATTAAAGTAGGAGGACACTTTGTAACAGCACAGGCATTGTGTGTACTGCTATATGCTCCTGTTGTTACTCCTTTTATATAGGAATGGCAACAAGGAAGTTAAGCGCCAGAATAAAGGAACACATATGCTATAAAAAAGACATGCAGATAATGCACTATTTAAGCATTCCACTGTATGTAAGTATTTAAAAAAGTTGTATTTTTCTGTTCTAGAGTTAGTTCCAAAATATGTAAGGGGAGGTGACTAGAAGAATAAAATTCTTAAGAGAGAAACTTTCTGGCAAGTTAAGATGCAAGCAGACAAATATCCTGACATTAATGAAAGTATTTCTATAAACTTTTTTAGAATAGTATAGTTGTTAATACTGGCTGGTTTATATACAAAATTGCCATTAATTAATTGTGCTCTATAGACAATTGGAACTGCTAGCTGACTGGTTAAGTATTTAAATGCTATTTTTTACTAGTGTATTTAAATGTGATTTTCACTGCACTTTTTATTCTGATGGAGACTTCCAAGGCAGAAATGCACCTGACCACTACAACACCACACTAATCACAAGACACATAACTCTCCGAAACAGTGTGCCACTCAAACCAAGCCCCTAAGGCAAAACAGCATGCCCAACACACTAGTCATATGTGACGCGATAATGAGGCACAATGATGTCCCACTCACTAGGTTGAATAAGGAGACAGTAACAGTCAGCTGCCTGTCAGGGGCCAGGATCTGACACATAATGCACGCACTCACGTCCCTTAACAGGTACAAATATGACTCTGTCATTGTACATGTGGATGTGAATGACCCAAGATGTACTTCCCTGGACTACATAAAGAGAGACATGGAGGATCTCTTGGATTATGTAGCCCAGGTGGGTATGACCCTAGCCCTGAACAGCATCCTAAAATCACCGAGAATGATACCACAGTGCAAGCAGAAAATGAATTATTTCAACAACGGGCTAAGTTTCTGGTGTCATTCTAAGGGGATCCAGTATCTCTCTGCCTGGGATAACATGATTGACAGACCTCGATGCTTTGCCAGAGATGGCCTGCATGTGTCACACCTGGGCTTCCAGACACTGGCCAAGGCTCTTGCCACATCTATAGTGCCATTTTTAGGCGATGTTCCAAAGACCAAATTACCACTGTAACAGGTACAAACAAATACAATCTGAGAGTCATCCTGCTCAATGCTTGAAGTCTAAATCTCGAAATGCACTCGCTCAAAGCACTCCTTAGAATGGAGAACATTAACATTTGTGCTGTAACAGAGAACATCGCCATTTGTGGTGTAACAGAGACCTGGTTCAAGGCAGCAGAAAGCACCCCATGCACTACCAGGCTATAACTCATTCCACACCTTTCGGCCCCAGAACTTGGACCAAAGCTCCTAAGGCAGTGGTGTTTCCATATTTATAAAGGATGTGCATATCTCCAGACTGGTTGCTGAACATAACGTATATGAGGTACTTCAGGTGCAGCTAACATTGGGTAAGACAGTGATTCAGGTCGTAGCCTACTATAGGTCCCCAACCATGTCCCAAGACTCACACTCCATGTTCCTAAGCACCCTGGAAAATATTAGGGTCCAACCTAACACTCATACTGGGTGACTTCAACTACCCCTCCATTAAATGGGGAAACTACTCATGTGCCAACACACTTGCCCAATGCTTTCTAGAATTCATTAATTCCAATGCTCTGGACCAGCTCGTTCTTACCCCTACTAGAGGTACCAACATCCTTGACCTGGTCATTACTAACACGGGTGACCGTTGCTCTACACTAATAGTCAACTCCTCCCTGGTTAGATCCAACCACAAACTAATCACCTTAGAAATCCACATCCCTCCCACCCCCCCACAAAGGTAACCACCATGAAAAACTTCTCCAAAGCTAACTTTGGGATCCTAAAAACTTCACAGCACCCATGCAAATGGAGTATAGTTGCATGACCGCCGAATCATGCACCAATGCACTGGATGAACACGTACACAAATGCATGGATCTTGCCATACCCAATAGAACCAAGATGCTCTCCTCAAAAAAATGGAAGCCAATCTGGTTTGTCCCTTGCCATAAGCAACTCTACAACAGAAGGAGGAAACTGATGTGGAATACGGCGAAGTCCCAAGACTGGAAAAACTCCATTATCAGCCTCAACAAAAGGTTGGGATCCCTCATCAAAACCTCCAAACCTAGCTATGAAAACAGAATTGCAGGAGATAGTAAAGATAACCACAAGACCTTCTATAGTTATGTAAAGAATCTCCACAGCAATACCCACATTTGCTCTGAGCTACTGTACAATGGTGCCTCCTATACCGAGCCAAGAGATATTGCCACTATACTGGCCGACAGATTCAGCGCTAACTTTACCCCCCCAAAGGACCACTCACAATACCAGTAGATTGCCAGGCACCCAGTATTACTGCTGCACAGGTTAAAACATCATTGTCCAAGGCCAAGAATACAGCTTCTATGAGACTTGACAATATCCCTGGCTGTGTTTTACATGAACTAGAGTGAACTGGCGCAACACCTCTGTGCCATGTTCAAGCATGGCCTCACCTCAGGCTTTGTCCCTACCAAATGGCGCGCTGCTACAGTCATCCCTCTCCACAAAGGACTACAGACCCCAGGAATTATTGCCCAATTAGCCTGACGAGTCTGGTATGCAAAGCTATGGAACACATCATCATGGACCTAATAAACAAGGATATAGGGAATCTCCAAACACTGAATCCTACACAGTTTGGTTTTGTGAAGGGTAGATCATGCCTGCTTAACTTGGTCGACTTCTTTGAGTCAGTCACCAGAGCTGTGGATGAAGGCAAGGTGGTTCATACAGCCTACCTTGATCTAGCCAAGGCCTTTGATACCATTCCCCACTCAGGAATAAGAAAAACTCACTAAGCTAGGCATCAACCCCTATATCACTAGGTGGGTTGCAAACTGGCTCACAGATAGAACCCACAGTGTGAAAGTAGCTGACTCCAAGTCAGATTGCTGACCAGTCATGAGTGGAGTCCCACAGGGTTTGGTCCTGGGTCCTCTCCTGTTTGGTATCTACTTCTCTGAAGTCAAGGCCAACACGAAGGGACTCTGGCTAACAAAGTTCGCAAACAATTGCAAGTTGGGAGCTATTATTAACTCCCCAAGTGATGTTGACATCCTACAGACAGGCCTCAATGACACCAGTGACTGGTGTCAAAACCATGGCCATAAGCTCAATGCCAAAAAATGTCTAATTATCCCCCTTGGGAAAAAAACAGGTTCCCTTGAATTACTACATTGATGGTAGTCCACTGAACACAAATGTGTTATAAGAAATCTGGGAACACAGGTTGACAGCAACCTCTCTTTTTGAACACCATGTTGCCACTCTGGTCAGAAAGTCCTTCTATGTGGCACATCTCATTACTAAGGGTTTTGGATCCAGGAAGAAAGAGGTCATTGTCTCCCTTTACTCTTCCCTCATTAGGCCAGTCATAGAGTACAATGCCCTATTTATGTACCTCACTAGACATCTGCAACAACAGGAGAGGCCACAAAAGTACCTCACAAAGAGTATCCTAGGCCTTAAACATTTCTTCTATATGGACAGACTCAAACAACTCCAGCTATTCTCGGTCTCATATCGCCTGTTTAGCAGTGATCTCTGCTTGACTTACAAAGCCATGTCTGACCCAGCTCTATTAGAAATGCTACATATAAAGAAATCCCAATCACTCCACACCACATGCTGCAGAGACCTCAACCTCATTACCACAATCTACAGAACATGCTGGAGGGACAGGTTCATAATCCAGAGACTTCCCGTGCTATGGAATAGACTTCCCTTACATGTCAAGCAGAGCACCTCACTGGTCCTCTTCAAGAGAAATCTTGATGAGTGGATTTGAAATAGAAAATTCATCCCGGGGATCACTCCAGTGAGTCTACTTGACAGAGGCACTAGGAACTAAGGTCGGGTGGCACGATGCCAGGGTAATCATATGGGCTAGGCTTGTAAAGGCTCCAGGGCCATTAGCCTAGTACACGCCTATGAACCTATGATGAAGTCTTTGGACAAAAGCACTAAATCTCTGTGAATAAATATGATTTATTTTATCTGTGATGTTTCTGCTGCCTTTCAGTGAATGTTTTTTGTTATAAGCTTGTTTCTACATTCTATGGAATGTTTTTGGTCTTTTTCCAATGGACTGTTTTGTTTGAAGCAGAAAGACTGGGTGTAGTGGTATGGCCAGGGTGTAATATTTTTTTTTTCTTTTGTTAAGAGGACCAGAAAAGCTTGGAATTGTTTTGATGCTTTTATTGGAGATTAATGTAGCAAGATTTCTTGTGAGATTTAACAAGATCATGGTACAGTTTCTGATATATCTAAAATTTTGGTAGGCATGTCGTGTTTTATTCTTATGCCATTCTTTCCAGCATGAGCTATTTGATATCTTTTGCCAGCCATGGTGCTGTGTTAGATTTTACCCTTCTTGTCCTAACTGGTGCTTAATCACTTAGTATTTTTAGGAAGGTGGAACTGATGTGAGTAACTGCTTCATCTATGGGCATTACTCTTAATACATTCCAGTTATAGTGGGACAGGGCTGTAATAAATGTGTCTGTGTCAAATGTGGTTAAATTGTTTACTTGTTTATAGATTATTTGTTAGGGTGAGCCATGTTGTCTGTTTACATTGGTTAGGAGGTGGTCACAGAGTATCTGGTAAGCAACCAGAGGATTTTGTATTATGAAGTTTATCAATATCCTGTCCAATGTGGACTGCCTGTTTATGCTTTTGTTTATTCTGGGGATGGAGCTTATCAGTTTAGTGAAGTTCAAAAGGTAAATAAAGTCCTTGAGGCTATTGCTGTCTATGGATTGTCAGTCTATATTCAGATTATCTAAGATGAAGGTTTCTCGGCGGATGCCAGATATCCAGTGTAGGATATTTTCGGCTATGGCAATGCTGTTGCCTATAAGGATGCATACAGCTGAGATACATATAGTGATTTTGATGTATGTAATCAGAAGTTTAGCATAGAGTTATATAAATATTAGCAATACCACCTGCTCTTTTAAGTTTTCTGTCCATTTTGAGTATGTTGAAACTTGGGGCAATAGTTTCATTGTCAAGTTATTTCTTGTTTTAGCCAGGTTTTAGTGGTGATTAGAATGTTTAGGGAGTAAAACTCTAGACATGCACGGATATCATGAATTTTGTTGCAGATGCTTCTGAGGTTAATGTTGGAAAGAATGAGGTTAGTTTTATTACTGGATGAAAAATTGTGTTGGGAGCATTGGAAATCAATGGGTTGGCCATGGTGGAGTAGGTAGTTAATATGCGGGTCTGGGATTAGGGTGAATATCTACACTAAGTTTCAGGATGGAGATTGGGTATGGAATGGAGCCAGTTGTATTTGCTTTTGACTTTCAATACTGCTGATAAAGTGCTATTCTTAACTTTAATATATCTATAGGGAACAGAACTTGAGTATTTACATTAGTACAGAGAAGGAGAAACAGGAAGAGAAAGAGGGTTTTGTGATGTAATGCATGTGTGTTTGTGATGGAGTTCAGATATGATGTGAGAATATTATGGTAGTTAGTGAAATGAGGTAGTGATATGCATGCACAAAACAGTAGCAATTTGCTTACTGTCATTGTGAGTTGAGATGGTGAGAGTTTAGATGGTGGGTAGAAGAAGGCGGAGGTTTGGTAAGATGATGACAATGTGGTATATTAATGAAAAGAAACTGTTACTTTTCTTAAATAATGGCAAAGAGATGTGCTAAAGAGTGGGGAGATGTTTGCAGGGTGATATATAGATAGTTAAGGTATGGAAAGTGGTTAGGTTGTGTGCAGAAAGCTGTACAGTATGAGTTTGTTGGCAGGGGAGGCGAAGAATTAAGTAGTGTATAGAACGGAGAAAGCAAGATCTCCGTTGCTTTTTAGTGTCTCGCTATGTTAAATGAGTTTAACATAGCGAGACAGTTTTAAAATAAGCAACTGACATCTCCGCTGTTTATTTTAAAACTGTCTCGCTATGTTAAACTCATTTAACATAGCGAGACATTTCAAAAAAAGCAACGGAGATCTTGCTTTCTCCGCTTGCTTTTTTTAAACATTGTCTCGCTATGTTAAATGGGTTTAACATAGCGAGACAGTTTAAATAAGCAACGGAGATCTCCGTTGCTTATTTTAGTGTCTCGCTATGTTAATCCCATTTAACATAGCGAGACAGTGTTTTGTAACGAGTTATACTAATGGAAAAAAGTCCGGGCGACCGGACCTTTTTCCATTAGTATAACTCGATTTACAATGGGCACGCTGGCCAATCAGCGTGCACGTTTTGGGGGGGTCATGGTATAATATGGTAGTTAGTGAAATGAGGTAGTGATATGCATGCACAAAACAGTAGCAATTTGCTTACTGTCATTGAGAGTTGAGATGGTGAGAGTTTAGATGGTGGGTAGAAGAAGGCGGAGGTTTGGTAAGATGATGACAGTGTGGTATATTAATGAAAAGAGTGTTATGAGAAATGGAGAGAAAGAGATGTGATAAAGAGTGGGGAGATGTTTGCAGGGTGATATATAGATAGTTAAGGTATGGAAACTGGTTAGGTTGTGTGCAGAAAGCTGTACAGTCGAGTTTGTTGGCAGGGGAGGTGAAGAATTAAGTAGTGTATAGATGATGGAGGAGACAAAAAATGTTTATTAATGAGCAGGATAGTAGTCCAAACTAGTAGCTTTAAGTAGTTATACTAGTATCTAAAAATGTGCTTTTGTGGTATTGGTATGTATTGGTGTCTGTGCATTGATATATGTATATACATATATCTATATACATTATAATTTACACATGATTGTGTCAGAATGGATGGATAAAAGTGTTGGTAAGCAGGAGTGTGTGTGGAAAAAAGTGGTTTGAAAATGTAAAGAAAGTTTTAAATCTGTGGAATAGGCTTTAACAGGAATCAACAAAGGATAGAAATTTGAAGAGGGTTTTCAATGCATATGGCATTAAGGGGTGGATGATATGTAATAAATTGTGGGAGGAGTTAAGAAGGAATACATTTAAGGGTCTAGGGGTAGCTGGGGAATTGGGGGTGGGGAGAGATAAACACAGCAGCAGGAGACGGCCAGTCTATGGTGGCAAATTTAGCACAAGTAATTGTAGAGACCAATTTAAAATCATGTACATTGCTAATAATGACTAAAAATGCTTAGCTATTAGTTGGAAACATGCAAACTCATTCATAACCAAAATTACATTGGCTAATAATAAATAAAATATTAAAGTGGATGGGAGGAGACAGTCCCAGATGATTCCTTAGCCTGAACTGATGCAGTTGCTTTTACAAACAATTAATTGAGATGATGATGCAAGCCTTGCTATAGCCTTACAAAGAATGACAGAGTCAATCCTTTTTAGACAAAATCCATAAACTGTGGCAAATGGATATATATGGATTATTTAAGGTGTAAGGGTCTTTTGCCATTACTCATTAAGGTGTTATGCATGTTGTTCATTCCTTCACAGAATCTATCTATTTTCTCTTCTCTCGCTCTCTCTTTCCTGTTTATGCATCATGTGGTATATTGGGCAAAAAGCCCCTTTCAGTGTTCATTGGTTCTGTAGCAGGTACAGGTTTTACGGGCTCAGGTTGCTAGCCCAATGTCCAACCCTCATTGAAGGGTGCTATGCATTTCAATGAACCATTTAGTGAGGACATTACTGTTTAACTTTGATTCCATCCTTATTCTAGGAGAATTGTGAAGCTAAAGAAAGGGATTTTGCACTGACTGAGTAGGGCATGGCTCTGCAGAAAGTCAAACAAGTCACTGCCTATGGTTCAGATGAATTCAGGATAACAGACAGATGCTTTCTGTATTTGGTGAGTGGTATCACACTGATAAAAATCTTTGGAGCACTATTAGTAAGTACATCTGGAAGGAGTACAAATTACATTTGACAAAATGGAAATTCATAGCTTTGTATAACGTCAATTAAACATTATGGAAAAAATGTTGAAGCCTTTTATTTCTCCTCACCTGCATTTGTTGGTGGGTCCCAGTATTTATGTGATGTCTCATTATCCTACTCAAGATTATCTGAATGTACAACAGGAACATACTGATATGAGATTAAGTACAGTTGATACTGTGGTACTCAAGCTGTGTTATCATCAAGACTTCTGATTCAGCCAGTCATTCTTGTCTGTGGACATTACTAATGTGCTTGTCCCTTGTTTTTGGAACTTTTGTTGCAGTGTTCATGATAAATCTAGCTTATTTCCCATTATTATTGGTTAAATTGGTCAAGACATATCTGTGTACTAAGATAGAAAGTGGCCTGCTATTTTTATTTGGTTTTGAATTGCACCTTGTGCTTTTTTCTGTCCCACTGATGTTTTGGAGGAGGAAGATTTTTTTGGTACTTTTTCTATCTCTGTGTACTTACATGGATGACATCTTCCTGGTTCAAAAATGTGATATTAATGCAGGATGCTATACACATTTTTTGTCTGTTTACAGGAGGTTGGTTTATTACTGAAGAAGCATGAATGCAAGGATTTAGGACATGTGGCTATCACTGAAGGGGTCACACATTCACTTGATGGGTATTACTTTCAGTACTAAATAGTTACATGAACTTCAATGAAAACAAAAAGTTGCAGCAGGGTTGGTCTGTTTCACTGTAATTTAAAAAGTTTTATTTGGGTCATATTACTTTTTTGAGTATGTAATTCTCAACCCATGTGGTTGGACTACCCCTTTCTTTGAAGAATGGGATCCTGTAGTTTCTAATTTTTTTTTTTTTGGAGGGAGTAGGGGTTCCTGCCTCACACCAATTAAGTATGGGACTATCCAAAACTCTTCAGACAAAGGTGCCTCCTTTTTCTAAACCCACCTGTTTGCTCCATATCCTTTTATCTTTTTTCTGTGTTGACTGTTTTCTCATACACTTCAGATAGCTTACTAAGATGTCTTACATATGTGATGCATACCACTTTACAGGAAAGGACATCCATTAATAAACTGGAAAAATGTCCTAAGTCATTTCTAGAATATGCTTACAAGGTGAGGATTAAGAAATAGAAGCATATGTTTTTCTTCAACTTGTTCAAAATGGAGGTATACAATTCCATCATGCAGACATTTTTTTATTGACCCGTGGGACCCTTTGCCACCATCACTGCTGCACAGCTTATATGCCAAACAAAAGCATTTTAGGGAGGTGCTGGATGGCCAGATTTCCTGTGGTATCTACCTTTGGGTCAGCTTCCTGTCAAAGAACACATTAAGTATAAATGTGCTGAAAAGCATATATGTTCTGTGCAGTGTTGTGTGATTCCTGGGGTAATTTTACCATATTTTTCTTAATTGTGAGAAGGTTACAATATTTTGCACTGCAGTTAAACTTGTACAGATTTCATATTTTAATGTTTTTATAGATCATTTTGTATAGCCATTAAGACATTCTGATGCAGGTACTGGTTTATGTTATTAATGAAATGGTATTTAGTTGTCTGCGACACATCTCTTATTGAATAGGCAAAGGGACAATTCAGACATCTTGAGGAAATTAAACATCTAGTAGCAACATAACTGTTAGTTCAATGCCTTTGGTTCATGCTCATTATATTTATTAATTAATTTATTTTAGTTTCCCCATGTTCTCTGTACACCTTTTGTTTTTACTGGCTGTTAAAACCTTTTGTATATATGATAAAACCGAATGTACCCCTATTATTTTGATAGGTGTCATGTGATCTTATATACTCAGCTACAGCCTGAACTAGATATGACCTCAGCTTAAAATCTCATCCTAAGGACACACTGAGGAATGCAGACCCCCCTTAAACAGCACGTAAGTGTCAGAATTAGAATATGAAGAGAAGCGCCTTGTGTGGAGCTACAACAGCCAGTCTTCTCACCTTCCAGCACTAAAGGTGAATGTGTTACCTGTTGATTCACAGACGATACTTTCTCATTGCTTTTTGGCACAGGTTCCAACTCTCATTTGTACTGGCAAATGAAAAAAAATAATGAGTGAAATTGCTCAGCTACTGAATCAATTACATACTAGGAAAGTTGTGGTTTTCATTTTAAATTGCTGGTTTGAAAATCTTTGCAACTAATAGCCTGCATCTCAAATATTTATGTTTGCAGACTGACTGAATGGTGATTTTGATTGACAGACTTTAATGATTTAATTTCTGAATTATACATTTAAAAAGATATTCTAAGATGCTTGATTTGTATAACATTTTACTACTTTAATTACAACATGAAATCGGTCTATTATTTTCAGATTTACTAGTTAAACATTTGAAGTGAAGGTATGACAACTGAAACTGCCTAATTCATCCTGTGTAAAATATGATTACAGTTTGTTGTAGTGTGTCTAGGTAGGTAGCAAGCAGGCTGATAGACAGATAGATAGCTAGATAGATAAACAGGTAGATAGATAGATTACAGATAAACACAAATACATGGGTAAATAGATAATTATTTCACATAAATCCTGATGTGAAGTTTTATAAGATATACAAAAATAGTTTTGTAGGGGTCTCTTATCAGAGCCAAACCATGTCAAATGGGGCCCTAGGCAGGGTAATGGATAAGCACCCCCAACCCACCCCTGCAGCTATTCTAGTGTCCCATTATTTGGCTATTTCTCCCCAGTTACAATAAATACCCCCAACTCACCCCTGCAGCTATTCTAGTGTCCCATTATTTGGCGATTTCTCCCCAGTTACAATAAACACCCCAACCCACCCCTGCAGCTATTCCAGTGTCCCATTATTTGGCTATTTCTTCCCAGTTAAAATAAACACCCCCAACCCACCCCTGCAGCTATTCCAGTGTCCCATTATTTGGCTATTTCTCCCCAGTTACAATAAACACCCCCAACCCACCCCTGCAGCTATTCTAGTGTCCCATTATTTGGCTATTTCTTCCCAGTTACAATAAACACCCCAAACCCACCCCTGCAGCTATTCCAGTGTCCCATTATTTGGCTATTTCTCCCCAATTACAATAAACACCCCCAACCCACCCCTGCAGCTATTCCAGTGTCCCATTATTTGGCTATTTCTCCCCAGTTACAATAAACGCCCCAACCCACCCCTGCAGCTATTCCAGTGTCCCATTATTTGGCTATTTCTCCCCAGTTACAATAAACACCCCCAACCCACCCCTGCAGCTATTCCAGTGTCCTATTATTTGGCTATTTCTCCCCAGTTACAATAAACACCCCCAACCCACCCCTGCAGCTATTCCAGTGTCCCTTTATTTGGCTATTTCTCCCCAGTTACAATAAACACCCCCACCCCCCACCCCTGCAGCTATTCCAGTGTCCCATTATTTGGCTATTTCTCCCCAGTTACAATAAACACCCCAACCCCCTGCAGCTATTCCAGTGTCCCATTATTTGGCTATTTCTCCCCAGTTACAATAAACACCCCCAACCCACCCCTGCAGATATTCCAGTGTCCCATTATTTGGCTATTTCTCCCCAGTTACAATAAACACCCCCAACCCACCCCTGCAGCTATTCTAGTGTCCCATTATTTGGCTGTTTCTCCCCAGTTACAATAAGCACCCCCAATCCACCCCTGCAGCTATTCTAGTGTCCCATTATTTGGCTATTTCTCCCCAGTTACAATAAACACCCCCAAGCCACCCCTGCAGCTATTCCAGTGTCCCATTATTTGGCTATTTCTCCCCAGTTACAATAAACGCCCCCAACCCACCCCTGCAGCTATTCCAGTGTCCCATTATTTGGCTATTTCTCCCCAGTTACAATAAACGCCCCCAACCCACCCCTGCAGCTATTCCAGTGTCCTGTTATTTGGCTATTTCTCCCCAGTTACAATAAACACCCCCAACCCACCCCTGCAGCTATTCCAGTGTCCCTTTATTTGGCTATTTCTCCCCAGTTACAATAAACACCCCCAACCCACCCCTGCAGCTATTCCAGTGTCCCATTATTTGGCTATTTCTCCCCAGTTACAATAAACACCCCCAACCCCCCCTGCAGCTATTCCAGTGTCCCATTATTTGGCTATTTCTCCCCAGTTACAATAAACACCCCCCACCCCCTGCAGCTATTCCAGTGTCCCATTATTTGGCTATTTCTCCCCAGTTACAATAAACACCCCCAACCCACCCCTGCAGCTATTCCAGTGTCCCATTATTTGGCTATTTCTCCCCAGTTACAATAAACACTCCCAACCTACCCCTGCAGCTATTCTAGTGTCCCATTATTTGGCTATTTCTCCCCAGTTACAATAAACACCCCCAACCCACCCCTGCAGCTATTCCAGTGTCCCATTATTTGGCTATTTCTCCCCAGTTACAATAAACAACCCCCAACCCCCCCTGCAGCTATTCCAGTGTCCCATTATTTGGCTATTTCTCCCCAGTTACAATAAACACCCCCAACCCATCCCTGCAGCTATTCTAGTGGCCCATTATTTGACTATTTCTCCCCAGTTACAATAAACACCCCCAACCCCCCCTGCAGCTATTCTAGTGTCCCATTATTTGGCTATTTCTCCCCAGTTACAATAAACAGTGTTCAAACCTATCAGTGTGCATATTATTTTCTTTGTTACTTCTACAATGATTACAGATATTTGCATTTAAGACTTTTACTTCATATTTTACAGCACAAATGCTGATAGCTACTTGCTAAACAAAACAGTATCACAATGAAAACAGACTTTTTTGTGCTTGAAATTCTCATTCAGAGAAAATGCTTCTGGCCAATGGCAGATAAAGTTTACCTTTGGGCTGTTATCAAACCATGGGCTCCTTCCACACATTTTCAGGACCATGCATACATACATGTGTTCTTTGAGTCACCTTCCTGATTATATTATATTCCGTGTATCAATACCATTTGTTACAGTCCATTTTAAATTTGTAGTTTTGAAAGTTTTTCCACTAAGGAATGAAACAAAATGTATGAAACAATAATGACAAAACTACCCATTTCAGAACATATCAACCATAAAAGACAAGTCAAACTTCTGTCATTACATTCCGCCAACATCAGTCAATATGCACTCTCTCTCTGCAGAAGTAAACATCATCCAAATAATTCCAAATTGACTAACTAATGAAAAGGTTGCTCCTGGCAAACAACTTAGCATTTCAGTGCTTCATCAACGAATTCAGTGCCTGCTGCCCTTAATAAATTGACTATGTTACATTAAAAAACAATCTGGTGTGTTCCTATTCTTACAACAGAGAATAGCTAGCAAAGTGACAAAAGGTTGATAGTTACCAGGTATCTCATCCAAAGGAGGGCACACTCAGGAGCACAGCACCCCTTTCCCCCTTGTGTCAGCAATAAATCTTCCTGTTTTGGGAAGAGAACCTACAACCTTCTGCACCAAAAGAATGTGTGCTACCTGCTGCATCACTGACAATGAACAATACAGCTTTGAAACTCTATGACTGACAGACTGTAATCCACTGTGATTAACAAATAAAATTAAATAAATAAAAACAAGTAAATGAGACTTGGCAGTTTGTGTGGAGGTTTAAGTGACTTGTCTGCCCTTAATTATTAAGATTCAGTGTTTGACCCTAAATGGGGCATTACACACACAAAAAAAACCTCCATCTGTGCACGCACCAGAATGGATCTGTGCCTTGACTGCATCTCCTCAGTCCTGTTGCTCTGTATATCCAGAATGTATCTCCTCAAATCCCTTTATGTATATTCAGCTACTGTATCCACCATCAGGTTTACATGTTGCCAACTTCTAAATCTAGAAACTTGTAACCAAAAAGAATGCATCACCAAACACCAATTACGTCCCGGCACTATTAAGGCTGTCCTTTATCTCTCCCTTTTTCTGCTGAACCTCTGTAATGCTTGAACAGCATAAAAGACGAATAACGAATAGTTGAAAACTGATTTCTTTAATATAAACAACCAAAACAAGTATAAAAACACCTCAGATTTAGCGCTTTCATCTCCCACAACGGAGACTTCTTCAGAATCCAATTATAAACTAATCCAAACAGTCTTTATATATTGTACATTAATTCCCAACAGTAGTTAATTGATTAATTACTTTGCAGTTAGATTTAAATTTAAAAGGGCATTACATCTTCATGTTAAACCATATAAAATTACAATTGATAATAAAATAAGATGAAAATTCAAAATATTGCTTTCATTGAAAGTACTAACTATATAATAAAGTGCGTAAATAGTGAGATCATTCAATAAGTAATAAATGAATGAACTTCTAAATCTCTCATGTTTAGTGACATTAGGACAGAGTCCAAAAATGGAGGTTTCTGGGGATTACAGAAAGGAAGTTCGCCTGCAAGGTCCTAAAACATGTTGTGTTAATGGATCCTGTTGCTTTTTTTTTTAACTTGGCAAATTTTTATTTTATTTTTATAGTGAAGCTGGGTCCCTCCAGCCAACACAGATGTTAGGCAGCTGCCTAGGTTGCCTAGAGCTGGATCTGGCTCTGTCTCATATACAGACAGAATATGAACTAAACGTTTACTTGCTTCTTCTTAAAGACATGTACATTTTGAGATGCCTTACAGGCCCTGCCTGACTAGGGTCACAAAGGGAGAAAGGGATCATCTGAAAACACCAGGACTTAGAAGTTTCCCAAAAATAAGGGAGAACCAAAGGAACTTCCACAGAACGTGAATCCAGATTATGAGACAGACACCAGACAGGAAATCTTTTCCACTGGACAAAATAAGATTTTTCTGGTTGTTCTTTTCCTGGCTTCCTGCAGAACCTAAAGCACATCCTCAGAGAAAAGGTGCCTAAAAGGGGTCAAAACCCTATCACACACAGTGTCAGTTGAAGAATGGACAGGTGGGGATGGATGAGATACCCTTGTCTTGTGTGAAAAGGTCCACCCTGTGAAGTAACTTGCAATGATTGACTAAATGCAGACGAAGAGGGAACCAATGCTGTCTGGGCCAAAAGGCATCACCAACAAGATTTTGGGAGAATCCTGTTCCATCTTGAACACAACACGTGGTTTGAGATTAAAGGGAGGGCATAAAGAAACATTCACTTCCAAATAAAAAAGACAGGGCTTCCACCTTCCAGGCCAGAAGACATGCGATTCTGATGCAAAACAGAGGAAGCTGTTCAACTGGGAGGCAAAATGATCTACTTGAGGGGTACCCTACTAGTTCATATAATAGCCCTGTAGAATGATACAAAGAACCCAAGAATCCAAATTGGAAGGGAAAGAGAAAGACAGAGAAAGACAAAGAAAGAAAAATGTGACAGAGAAGAGAGGGACAAGGTTAATCAGACAGAACCTGGCTTCTCTGGAAAAGATTTCTGCGCTGTAGCAGTTTGAGTAGACAACAATAGGAGCCCTTCTACCATCACCAGCAGGATGGAGAGACTGTCTGTGGACAATGGCAGGTTTAGTAAAAGAATTCCTCCTAAATTTGGGAGCAAGTAAAACAAAGATATGCTTCAAATCCTGTAAAAGCATTACCCTTTTCCTGAACGGACAAACAGCTCAGCAGCAGCACCAAAGAGATGTTTGTTATCTATAAGAGCATCCATCAGCTTAGCCTTAATATCATCAGGCAAAGGCTGGAGTCAAAGCCAAGAATACCTCCTCATCACTGACCCAAAAGCAGCAGCCCTAGAGGAGGCATCAGCTGCATCATAGCCACATTTAATAGAATGGCAAGCGACCTGAGAAGACGCCCGGAGCAAAGAAAGAGCTGAAGTCTTCCGTTCAGAGTCAGGAAGATCTGAACTAACCTGACAGGCCTGAAAGAGAAGAGCCAAAATACACGTGGTCATATGGGTCTGGTAATTCACAGCTCTAATAGTGAAGGGAGCAGCAGTATATACTTTCTTACCCAAGCTCTCCATAGTTCTGCTGTTTTTGTCAGAGGAGAGCAGCTTTGTAGAAGTTAGAAGCTTTGATGGCTTATCAGAAGTAACATAAATAATAGAAGTGTCAGCAGAGGGGCACTTTTAAATGAACTTGCAATCCTCATGCACCTTAAAAAACCTATCAGGTTTCTTATAAGCAAGTGGCTGAGGATTAGGAGCCTGAGAAGCTGCAGAAAAAATATTTAACAAAGCATCCAGAACAGGAGGAACAGCAGAGGGCTGGGGAGACTCCATTTGTAGGAGTTCATAATACCTTTGCTGGACATTTGACACCTGGGTACAGTTCCATTTAAAAATACCATTATATGGAAAACTGTATAACCTAAAGAAACCTCCTCAAAAAGGGGAGTCAGAACTAAATAGATTCCTCCTCTTCAAAACCATTTTCCAAGGCAGAATGAATCTGGGAAGAATAGATCAAGGATTCTTCATCAGAATCCACATCCGCACCAGATGAAGCCTGATCCCTAGGTCTTTTAAGAGGCGTAGAAGACCAAGGGGTACCAAGAACAGAGACACCCCTCCAAGGGGGTTTTAAAGTCATAAAGTCATTAAACAGTCCACGCTTGATGCAAAAAAAAAAAAAATGTTTCTAAGCTTGTTTCCTGCCTTTCCTGTAAGTAGTTTAGTCCATATATAGATTTGCTGTATCCAGGACTGTTTGTAAGCTTCTGAGCCCCAGCTGCTTAGCTAGGGTTAAACTATTCCCGGTGCCATAAATTCTGCTCTTCAAATTTCCCTTTAGAACTAGCCAGTTTTTTAGTTTTAGCACTCAAATCTGTTTCTTTGATCTCAGCACTTGTTCAGAACACATTGTAAACATGAAATAAGCTACAAATTATTAAAGCACTCAACTTTCCTCACTTGTCTAGAGGAAAACAGGTTTTAGTACTTAGCAAATAAGCACCTATCCAGGCATGTCTAAGGGTCAGCTCCTGGTATATTCTCCTGTCTACCTGATGAAACTGGGCATCTTGGGGCAATGCAGCAATTGCCTCATGTACACAGACAACCCTCTCCTTCTACCTCCCAACACTACAACCTGTGTGAGATGCACTTATATAGCCAAACTGGAAGCAAAGCTCTCTTCACCCAAGACTGGACTAGACAGTCAAGAGGAGAGGGTAAAGACTTGCACCACACCACACTCATCACGGGTCTATATTATAAACTTGAAGTTACAGAACATCGAATACAATATAGTCGACACCATATTATCAAGGTTCCATAACTTCAAAAATAAAGAAAAATTAAAAAAATTAAAACTTCAAATGCTTACCCTAATGGGTTTAACCAGGGGGGCAGGCCCCCCTGCGCCCCCCACACCCACCGCTACTTAAATATACCTACTCCGAGATCACACTTCAATGTGGTATGGTGCAGAAAGGGAAGATTTCCCTTTCCTGCACTGTAGCACAATCTCAGATAGTTTTTTTTTGTTTGTTTTGAATTTTTTTTTATTAAATTTCGATTGTTTAATGGTTCAATGCATAAAGTTCGATGTTTATGCATTTGAACCATTAAACAGTCGAGATCATAATGTAGACCCACTCATCACATAGTCCCTCAAAACCTACACCACCAAAACACACACAAACACAAAACACACACCTACATTCATGGAAGCTCTCAATAAAAATATGCCCAAGCTACAGGGACCTCCAAAGCAGAAACACAAGCAACCTCCACCCCCCAACACAACACAAATGACACATTGCCACAAACTCAGAGTGCCACTCAACCACAGCCCATAAGGCATAACAAAGTACCCAACACTCTAGTCATAGGTGACTCTGTAGGCACGCACACTGATGTTCCACTCACTAGGCTAAACAATGAGAAAGATACTGTCACAGCTGGATGTCGAGTGCCAAGATCCACCAGATAATGCACGTAATCAGGTCACTCCAAAACAAGTACAAATATGACTGTCATTGTCCATGTTGGTGTGAATGACCTGAGACGTACCTCCCTAAACTACATGGAGGAGCTGTCTGATCCTGTAGCCAAGTCAGGTATGACCCTAGCCCTGGGTAGCATCCTGCCATCATCCAGAATGATACCACAGTACAAGGACAAAATGATTGACTTCAACAATTGGCAAAGCTACTGGTGTCATTCTAAGGGGATCCAGTATCTGTCTGCCTGGGATGATATGATTGACAAATCATGATGCTTTGCCAGAGATGGCCTGCACCTGTCGACCTTGGGATTCTGGATACTGGCTAAGGCTCTTGCCACCCCTATAGTGCCTTTTTTAGGCAAGGTTCAAATGACAAACTCACCACTGTAACAGGTACAAGCAAGCAAAACCTGAGGGTAATGCTACTCAATGCTAGAAGTCTACACCGCAAAATGCACTCACTCGAGGCACTCCATAAAATGGAGAACATCGACATCTGTGCAGTGACAGAGACCTGGTTCAAGACTCCAAAGAGCACCCTGTATTACCAGGCTATAATTCATACCACACCTTTCGACCACCTAACTGGACCAAAACACTAAAGACGGAGGCGTGTCCATATTCATTCAGGATATTCACAACTCCAGGCTAGTTACTCAGCATAAGGCATCCGAGAGTACTCAAGTGCAACTAACTTTGTGCAAGACCACAATCCAAATTGTAGCTTGTTGCAGCTTTCCCACTGGAAAATATTAGGGTACAACCTAACACCCTAACAATGGACGATTTCAATTACCCCACCATTAACTGGGAAAACTACTCATGTACCAACTCTTTTGCTCAACGTTTTCTGGAATTCATAAATTCCAACACCTTGGCTCAACTTATCCACACCCCCACCAGGGGCAGTAATATCTTAGACCTGGTCATTACCAACATGGGCAACTGGTGTTCCACACCAGAGGTCAATTCCTCGTTGCTCAGATCCGACCACTAGCTAATCACCCTAGACATTCACATCCTGCCCCCACCTCACATTAGGGAAACCACCGTAAACAGTTTCTCCAAAGCCAACTTCACGCTTCTTAAGACAGAAGTGGCAAATTTCATGACATACATGCAGACAGACAACAGAGGTACAACTGCTGAATCCTACACAAATGCACTTTATAAGCACTTACACGAGTGCATGGATCATGCAATCCCTAACAGAACCAAGATACTAGCCTCCAAAAAAAGGAAGCCAATCTGGTAGTCCCCTGCCATAAACAAATTTTACAGGAGAAGAAAGAAACTGTTGTAAAAGAGAGTAAAATCCCATGACTGGAAGAACTCCCTGGTCAGCCTCAGTAAAAAGCTGAGATCCCTCATAAAATCCTCCAAAGCTAGTTACGAAAACAAAACCACCACTGATTCTAAAGACAACCACAAAGAATTCAATTGCTATGTCAAGAATCTCAATGGCAACACTCAGATCTGCTCGGAGTTGCAGCAGAATGGCACTAAATATACAGAACCAACTGATATTGCCAACATCCTGGCAGATAGGTTCAGTGCTAACTTCACCCCCCTTCTCACCCCCTAAAGGGCCCATCTCTATACCGGAAGAATACAAAGTTCCTGTAATTACGGCTGCACAGGTAAAAACCACACTCTCCAAAGCCAAGAAAACAGCATCCATGGGACCTGACAACATCCCAGGCTGCGTTCTACATGAATTTCAGGAAGAACTGACACCCCACCTAAGTACCATGTTCAATCATAGCCTTACCTCAGGCTTTGTGCCCACTGAATGGTGCACAGTGACAGTTATCCCATTCCACAAAGGGGGAGCCACCACGGACCCTGGGAACTATCACCCCGTTAGCCTGACGAGCCTGGTCTGCAAAGCTATGGAATGTATCATCATGGAACTTATAAACAATGACATTGGTAACCTCCAAACTTTGGACTGTACCCAGTTCAGGTTTGTAAAAGGCAGATAATGTCTCCTAAGCCTGATAGACTTCTTTGAAGCAGTCACCAAAGCCATAAATGAGGGTAAGGTGGTTCACGCAGCCTATCTAGATCTCGCCAAGGCTTTTGACACCTTCCCCCACTCTGGAATTATAGATTTGTTTGTTTGTGTCTTTCGGCTTTTCCCAGTTAGGGGTTGCCACAGTGGAACTCCGGTCCACTAATGATTGGTAGTTGATTTTTACATGCCTAGTTACCAGCCCTGATGCACAACCTTCAACGATGGTACGCCCATTCACGCATGTCTCCACACAGAAGACGCTCCAGCTGAGAATCGAACCGGACAGCATCTTACTGTGAGGTGACAACGCTACCACAGCACCACCACCGCGGTTCCACTCTGGAATTATAGATAACCTGGAATTATAAACAAACTCACTAAACTAGGTATAAATCCTTGTGTCACAAGATGAACCTGGCTCACTGACAGAACTCACACCGTGAATGTAGCAGATTCCAAATCCGACTTCAGACCAGTGACAAGTGGAGTAACACAGGGTTCAGTCCTGGGTCCACTCCTGTTTCGTAGCTACTTCTCAGAAGTACAGGCTAACAGAGAAAATCTTTGGCTAATGAAGTTCGCACATGACTGCAAACTAGGAGCCATAATCGAAACTCCTAACAATATGGGCATCCTACAAAAGGGCCTCACTGAGACAGATGCCTGGTGTCAAAGCCATGGCCTCAAGCTCAATGCCAAAAAGTGCACTGTCATCCCTTTTGGTAAAAACTCTGTACCCATGAACTACCACATAGGTGGTAGTCTACTTAACACCAAAAGTGTGATAAGAGACCTTGGGACACAGGTGGACAGTAGTCTCTCCTTTGATAATCACATCACCACAGTAGTCAGGAAATCCTTCTACGTGGCACACCTCATCACAAAAGTTTCTCATCGAGGAAAAAAGAGGTCACTGTTCCCCTCAACTCATCACTCATTAGACCCATTATAGAGTACAACGCCCCTTTTCGTATGTACCTCAAGACATCTATAACAAGTAGAAAGGCCGCAGAAATACCTCACAAAGAGGATTACTGGCCTCAAACAGATGCCCTATGCAGACCATCTCAAAAAACTCTGGCTTTACTGTGTCACATATCGCCTACTCAGAGGCCATCTCTGACTAACATACAAAGCTATGTCAAACCCAGAGCTGTTGGACATGCTCCACTTAAAGTAATCCCAATCCCTCCAAGCTACATGCTCAGGGAACCTAAACCTTGTTACCACAATTAACAGAACATGCTGGAGGGATAGATTCCTGTCCAAGAGACTTCCCATACTCTGGAACAAACTACCTATCTATATCAAACAAAGCTCCTCATTAGCACTCTTCAAGAAAAATCTTGATGACTGGATGGGAGATAGGAAATTCACCCCAGAGCTCACTTCTGTGGCTCTGCTCAACAGGGGCACAGGAAAATAATTTTCTTGGGTGGTGAAAGCCAGGGTACCTTTTTGGCCAACAGCCTAGTACCTACCTATGAACCTATATGTGAAATCCTGCCATTCATGTTGAGGATCTTGGAGAGCAGGAGAAAGATGTTTAGTTTTTTGCTTCTTCTCAAGGGGATGTCAGCCCTAAAGATCTTAGGTGGCGCAGACGCCTAAA
>NC_056750.1:582528943-582566443 GCF_019279795.1 Protopterus annectens
TACGTCCCCAACCATGTCTCAAGACTCACACTTCAAATTCCTAATCACCCTGGAAAATATTAGGGTCCAATCTCTAACACTCTCATACTGGGCGACTTCAACTACCCCTCCATTAACTGGGAAAACTACTCATGTACTAATACACTTGCCCAGTCCTTTCTAGAATTCATTAATTCCAATGCTCTGGACAAGCTTGTTCTTACCCCCACTAGAGGTAGCAACATCGTTGATCTGGTCATTACTAACATGGGATACCGTTGCTCTACACCAATAGTCAACTCCGGTTAGATCCAACCACAAACTAATCACCTTGGAAATCCACTTCCCTCCCACCCCCTCCCACAAAGGTAACTACTATGAAGAACTTCTCCAAAGCTAACTCTGGGCTCCTAAAAACAGAGGTGGCTAACTTCACAGGACCCATGCAAGTGGAGAATAGTTGCATGACCGCTGAATCATGCACCAATGCACTGTATGAACACATACACAAATGCATGGATCTCGCCATACCCAACAGAACCAAGACATTCTCCTCAAATAAAAAGGAAACCAATCTGGTGGTCCCCTGCCATTAACAAACTCTACAACAGAAGGCAGACACTGTTGCAGAAAAAGGTTACGTCCCAAGACTGGAAAACCTCCCTTATCAGCCTCAACAAAAAGTTGAGACCCCTCATCAAAACCTCTAAAGCTAGTTATGGAGGCAGAATTGTGGCAGACACTAAAAACAACCACAAAGCCTTCTACAGTTATATGAAGAATCTCCATGGCAATACCCAGATTTGCTCTGAGTTACTGGACAATGGTATCTCCTATACTGAGCCAACAGATATTGCCAACATACTGTCCGGCAGATTCAGTGCCAACGTTACCCCAATCTCACCCCTAAATGACCAATCACAATACCGGAAGAATCCCAGGCACCCAGCATTACTGCAGCACAGGTTGAAGCTGCATTGTCTAAGGCCAAGAATACAGCTTCCATGGGACCCGACACTATCCCTAGCTGTGTTCTAAATGAACTACAAAATGAACTGGCACCACACCTGTGTGCCATGTTCAATCACAGCCTTACCTCAGGCTTTGTCCCTACAGAATGGCACACTGCTACAGTCAACTATCTTAATAAAAGTGGAGTGACTGCAGACTCTGGGAACAATTGCCCCATTAGCCTGATGAGTATGATATGTAAGGCTATGGAGCACATCATCATGGACCCAATTAACAAGGATATAGGGAATCTCCAAACTCTGGATCCCATGCAATTTGGTTTTGTGAAGGGTAGATCATGCCTGCTCAACCTGGTTGACTTCTTTGAGTCAGTCACCAGAGTTGTGGATGAGGGCAAGGCAGTTCATACAGCCCACCTCGATCTGGCCATGGCCTTTGATACCATTCCCCACTAAGAAATTATTGATAAACTCACCAAACTAGGCATCAATCCCTACATCATTAGGTGGGTTGCAAATTGGCTTACAGATAGAACCCACAGTGTGAAAGTAGCAGACTCCAAGTCAGACTGCCGACCAGTCACGAGTGGACTCCCACAGGGATCGGTCCTGGGTCCTCTCCTCTTTGGAATTTACTTCTCAGAAGTCCAGGCCAACATGGATGGACTCTGGCTGACCAAGCTCACTGATGATTGCAAGCTGGTAGCCATTAACTCCTCAAGTGATGCAGACATCCTACAGAAAGGCCTCACTGAGACCAATGACTAGTGTCGAAACCATGGCCTTAAGCTTAATGCCAAAAGATGCATCGTCATTCCCTGTGGGAGAAACTCAGTTCCCACTAATTGCCACATTGATTGTAGCCCTCTGAGCACTGAAGGAGTTATAAGAGATCTGGGGACACAGGTTGACAGCAACCTCTCCTTCAACCACCACATTGCCACTGTAGTCAGAAAGTCCTTTGTGGCCCATCTCATTACCAAGGGTTTTGCATCCAGGAAGAAAGAGGTCATCATCTCTCTCTACTCTTCCCTCACTAGACCAATCATTGAGTATAATGCCCCATTTGGCATGTACCTCACTAAAGACCTGCAACAGCTGGAAAGGCCACAAAAGTACCTCATGAAGAGGACCCTAGGCCCTACACACATGCCCTACATGGACAGACTCAAAAAAACTCCAGCTTTTCTCTGTCTCATATCGTCTATTAAGAGTCAATCTCTGCTTGACTTACAAAGCCATGTTTGACCCAGCCCTGTTACACCTAAAGAAATCCCAGTCCCTCCAAAGCACACACTCCAGGAACCACAATCTCATTACCACAATCAACAGAACATGGTTGAGGGACAGGTTCATAACCCAGAGACTGCCTATGCTCTGGAATAGACTTCCCATACATGTCAGTCAGAGCACCTCACTAGCCCTTTTCAAGAGAAATCTTGATGAGTGGATGGAAAACGGAAAGTTCACTGCCAAGATCGCTCCAGTGCCTCTACTTGATAGAGGCAACAGGAACTAACAGCAGCATGATGCCAAGGCATTTCTATAGGCTAGGCTTGTAAAGGCTCCAGGGCCATTGGCCTAGTACACACCTATGAACCTATGTTAGTTTGTGTACTCAAGTACATAAGAAAATTGCTGCATTAAAATACTGCAGCACAAATTAAAGCACCATCAATAAAACATTAAAAATTAAAATATGCTTGCTCAATACAAACAAATAGCATGCAAACCACAAAAAAACTGTCCCCCATCCAACTCCCAATACCCCTGCTTTTAAATACACCAACTCTTAAGTTGCACAACACCAGTGAAAGATCACATTAAGTAACCCTATTATTGTAGCAGTCTTGCGCCATCATGGTCGATCACCTGCTTTGCCAGCCAAATTTGACACAAAAGCTGTTGACATAACAATAAACATTCAAACATATGCAGAGGAACCCATATGTATAACTGGGGATTTACTGAAAACAAACATGATCTTTGATGATGCTGATGTGCTGATCTGCATAGTTCAGCTACCACAAACTGAAACATTACATTTTACCTAGGGTCAGGGCTTCACCTAAGTGACAGTCATTTAATTAAACAATCAGTACAGAGAGAACAGTAAGATCATTAATAACATAGTTTATGCATATTTTACATTTGTGGTTAGATCATCATATAACTAATTTTAGTAAAATTCTAGAAATCTTGGCTGTAGAAAAAATGAAAAGGGTACATAATAGCCATCGAAGAAATGTGATATACCTGTCTGACCCTATGTCTTTTGAAACTGGTTGATTCAGTAGAATATGTTTTTGCACTCACAGTTGATGCTATAGTAAGCCTTTACTGAAGTATGCATCTTTGCGTGCTAAGAAAATAAATTTTACTGTCTGAGGTGGTCTGCTTTAAATGTTCAGGAAAAGAACAGATTGTAAAATACTGCACAATTAATAATAGCAATATTGTGGCTGTAAAAGTGTTTAGTCATGGACAGCAAGCTGCACCTGACAATGTGAGTATAAATTGTGAAACTGCTGCTCAACTTTGAGCTGCTAATACATTAGACTGCTTTTTGTCACCCTGATGTTAATAAACTTTTTAAATGTACTATTGCAATATATGGGAAAGAACTGTAAGTGTTGTTGGTCTTAGGGAGTGTGGTTCCATTACTTAGATAATTTGTTTTAAGCATAAAACAAGTAGTAAACAAATAGCGAAGCACTATGTACACTCTACAACACAAGTGAAAATACAATCCTTTTGAGCCAAAGTGTTCCACTCAGATATCTCGTGTCTATTACAAGACAAGATAATTGGCCAAGATTTAACCTGCCAACTGATGGGAAAGTAGTGAGAGAAACAAGAAAAAACAAATGTATTGTCAGAAATACAGAGCCCCAGTAAAGTTAGTATTTAGGACTAGAACACCCAAAATGAAATAAGATTTGGCTTTGGGTGGAAGGGTTATATAAATCTGATAGAGTCTTCTCAAAAGACACTAGTTGTTAAAATTATAGCAGATGTCAGTGTGAAAAACTGATGGATAAGTGCCCTTAGCAATACACTAAGGAAAGTTGGTGTCGAAAAAGAGTTTGAGTTAGATGTAACCCAAACAGAAGAAAAGGGGGAACCTGAACAGGATTAAGCTTCTTTATGCTGTACTGTATGGAGCCTGTCAAAAACAGATGCAAAACCCAAACGGCAAAGAAAGTAAAATAATTGCTGAAGAAGAAAACTGAAACCTTCTAGCAGCCATAATGGAATAAACAGTTTTTTTGTGCATAACCTTTTATAAAGGAAGAAATAGATTTAGAGGAGAAATCTGTACCTGGATTTATATGAGAAGAAGCCATGGCTTCCCCTTCCCATCAGAATACTTATGAATATAATGCTTATTGAGATGACATCCAAATATGCTATACCAATTTCAAGATCGCTCAGTGGGAATACAACACACTAAGTAGAGCTATAGGGTAACTAAAGAAAAAGAGTGAGCCAGTTATTAGTGCCTAAGCCTCTTAAAATGGTCTGTATTAGAATATTGGAAAGTGCAAATATAGAATGACCTAAAGGCCGAAAATGCCGGACCTTGAACTTGCTATGTAGGGGGCAACCCCCTACACATCCCCCGCTAAATATATATACCAACTCCAAGATCACACTACAGTGAGGAAAGGGCAAATATTCAGATTTTCACTGTACTGCAATCTCACAAAAAGCATATTGAGGTCCCACATTTTCGGCCTTTAGGCCATTCCACATTTACAGTTTTTGATGTAGTAATAGGAACTCTTTTAGAATACTTGCAGAGATCGTACATAACCACATATTGTCTGGTCATTTAGGAATGGATAAAACAAAAGCTAGGGTTTTAGCTAAATTGTACCAGCCTGGTGTTATGAATGCAGAAAATTTTTGTGCAGCTTATCCAAAATTTGAGAGTACAGAACCCAATCCTGGGTCTAAGATCAATTTGACACCATTAACTATCAGTAAAATTCCATTTATGAGACTAACATTACACGCTGTAGGTCCTCTTGTAAAATCAATTAATGACTAGCAATGTACTCTACTAACCATTAATTATCAGACAATTTTCCTTACAAAGAGATAATGCAAAGTTTATGACAAATCAACTAGTACCACTTTTTTATAGGTTCATAGGTTCATAGGTTCATACTAGGCTATCTGCCCGAGGGCAATTACAAGCCTAGCCCATCGTTTTGTGGCTTACGCCACCCCTTTAGTATGGGGAACTATACCCCCATTATTTGCTGTGCCTCTGTTTCCAGCAGTGACACTGAGGTAATCCCCTGGGGTATATCTCTCCATCTCCATCCATTGGTCAAGATTTCTCTTGAACAAGGCCAGCAGGTGCGCTCACATGTACCGGACTTTGTTCCACAGCATAGGGAGTCTTTTGGGTGATGAATCTATCCTCCAGCACGTCTATTTAGCAGCCGTGGTCGTTTAATAAGGTTCCCGCCTAAGTCTCCTGATGGATCTAGATTTTTGAGATTTTTATTCATCAGTATTGGGTTTGACATGGGCTTGTATGTTAGGTTAAAGGTCACCTCTGAGTTAAAGGTGTTTACTGAATAGAGTTGGAGTTCTTCAGCTTCGTATAGGACAGATTTTTGAGACCTTTGAGATTTTTGGAGGAACTTTTGGCCTCCTTTGGCTGCAAGTGTCGGGTCAGATACATCTCGAATGGGGCATTGTACTCCAATCATTGGTCTGATGAGTGATGAGTAAAGGAGGTGATGACCTCCTTGATCTAGATGAGAACCTTCATGATAAGGTGGGCAACAGATTCAAGGTGGGCATACTTTAGCTACAGCGGGTGTCAAATGAACTACTATAGACCTGGGTCCCCAGGTCCGGATAACTTCTTCTGTGGTCAGTGGATTGCCACCCATTTGCAGCTGTGGACCTTGTTTTTCCCAAATTTGGTAACTATGCATTTTTGGCATTTCCCAAGGGGGTGTCCGTGGGTTCTTTTGGCATTTAACTTTTCTGTGAGACCCTCAGGAAGGATATCTGTTCTGTGAGTAAGTTTTTCACTATGGTGTTGTCAGATGTGTTTTCTACTATGGCTGTCAGCCAAGCAACCTCCTGTGTTTGTTGCTTGTACTGAAAAGTAGATGTTAAACAAGAGTGGAAACAGGACTGAGGCCCTGTGGACACCACTTGTGACAGGCTTTGAGTCTGACATGGCGCCAGCGCAACTCTGACCCTGTGGGTTCTGTCATCAGCCAGTTTGCAACCCATCTTGTGAGCTGGGTTAACATTTGCTGATGAGTGTTTTAATGATACCCGAGTGGGGGTATTGTATCTAAGGCCTTAGCCAGATCGAGGTAGGCTGTATGGAACGCCTTTCCTCATCAATGGCTTCGGTGACTGTTTCAAAAAGTCAACCAAGTTTAAAAGGCATGAAAAAGCTTGACAAAGCTAAACCTGGGTTGGATCCAAAGTCTGCAAATTCCTATGTCTTTATTTATGAGGTCCATTATGTATCCCTTCCATGGCTTTGGTCCATGCTCTTGTCAAGCTTAATGGGCCAGTAATGGCTTACGTGGAGGCAACCGCCTTTGTGCAGTGGGTGGAGGCACCGCAGTGCGCCACCCCTGCACCATCCTGTAAGACCACTCCCGAACAGCTGTCCCCTGATTAAGACTGTTTAATTCAGCTGTGGTTCAGGAGCACAGTTGGCCTCATTGAGTTCATGGAGGATGCTGTGTTTTTGCTTGAGAGAGCAGCCTCGCTCAAGGAGATGTTTGGGGCTGCAAATCGCTTGGTAGATATCTCTCCTTTGGGGGGGGGGAGTATCTGCACTGAACCTATCTTTGGGGGTGGGGGCAAGCTCTGCACTGAACCTATCAGTATGTATGTTGGCAATGTAGCTCCTGAGTACATCTGGAGTCTCAGGTTGAAAATATAGCTAACTAAGGCCTTATGATTGTCTTTTTGAACTATTAGCTATTTTTTCTCTAAATTTGCTTTCTTCTTTTTCTCTAGAGCTCTTAGTTTTTTACTTTTAGTGATCAAGGGGTGAGCTACCTTAGTTGATTTTGGTTTCAGTAGTAGTCTTACCTTTATAAAGTAGTAATTAGCAGAGAAACTGAGCAAAATAAAATACCCCATTCACGCTCAAAGTTGTGCATGAATTTTGTCAATTCTTTCAAAGTGAAAAAGTTAATGACTTTGGTAATACCACCATCAAACAGATGGGCTATCTGGTTGATTTAATAGCCCTATAAAGTCTAAGTTACAAAAGGCTATAGATGTAGATGGAAGAAATTGTGACTACTTCCACATCTTATTTTTGCTGTAAGGGAAATATTCCAACCCTGAAATAGATTCATGCCATTTGACGTCCTAAACTACAAACATTTCTAAGGCTTTATAGATATAGGAAAAGTAAGATGCAAGGTCAAAATACCACCTTTAAAAAATGGGTACTGTATTTTGCAAATATGTAGAACAGGTTAAGAAATATGATAAAATAATGTATAGAGAAAGCATAGGAGACCCCAGCAGAAAGTATATAACACAAAGAATTCAAATTGGGGAATAAATAGTTGTGTTAGTATCCACTGCAGAAAACAAGTTAATGTGACAGTGGCATGGACCTTTTGAAATTGTAAAATAAGTCAAGAGAAACAAACTTGAATTAGAAATCAAGATAAAGGGAAATCACAATAGTTACACCACATAAATATCTGAAATCTTAAGAGAGAAACTTGAGCTTCTAAAGTACGTTTTCACAGGAAGGTAAAGTCACCTGAGTTTGTCCTGAAGTCAAAATAGATAAGACATTTTCAATATCTAACAAGAAAAAGTAGTAAAACAAATCTAGAGGTGGAGAGAATTACTGTGATAAAATTAATAGTGATATCATAAGAAGCCATGCTTTATATTTTTGTTGATATTAACTATGATAGTACTGCTCACTGCTTTCATAATGTTTTTACACTGCATATCAACCTCTATTTTTCTAAACTAGAAAATGTGTAAAAATTCAGCTGGACTTTGTAACTGGTCAAGTTTGATCAGTGCACCACACAGTAAACAAACAAAAAAAAAATAAAGTAATTTGTATTTAGGAATAAAGATATATTTTCAGAGTTGTAACACAGAAACCATGCCAGGTGAGAAAGTAAAACTTGAAACCATATAGAATACCTGAATCCTAACACAAAGCAGTAGCAGTATAGAAACTGCTCAAACGTGGAATCACAGAATAACCCAAAGTGAGTAGAATAACCTCATTGACTGATCCCAAAACTGATGGGTCTATAAATAGTTATTGGCATGCAGTGCAGAAGACTATTAGGAAGCCTAACCCAATTTCTCAGCTGCTCTAGGGAAACGTCTAGTTAAATGACTTGCTCAGAAGCACACAGTGGCCAAAGAAAGGCTAAAGGAATCAAACTTTGGTCAACAGGAAGCAGATTATTAACAAAATCCTCTGCACTAACTTCCAGACTTAGCAAGATAGTGCAATGACTTAGAAAATTAAACAGAATGCCTACATTTGATTCATATCCCATGCCACTAGTAGATGAATTGAATGGAAAATTGAGAAATGATAGGCTTCCACTGATGTTGGAGCTAAGCAGAGTCTACTGGCAAATTCCCCTAGTTTGAGAGCCTAAGGAAAAAAATGTGATTTTCCAGACCAGATTGACCCTCATTATAAACTCCTGAATTTTGGTCTCCAAAGAGAACCACAATATTCCAGAAGCTGATTGAGAAAATTCTTTGTTCCCACACCAAATACATTGCAGCCTACCCAAATGATACAGCATTGCTTTTGGTGGTTATAGAAACACATTGAGCTCGGTAACTGCAACACCAGCAAAATGGAAGTTAGACAAGATAGAAGCCAATTATTTTAGTCATATAATAGGCAGAGATATAGTGAAACCATAGTCTGAGAAAATTAAATCAGTACATATATGTACAATACCAACAACTAAGAAACAAGGCTTTCTTATACCTGGATAGCTTGTACACTAAACTCATTCCTTATTCTGCTACCATTGTTTGCCCCCCTGATTGATCTTAGTAAGGGTAATGCTCCCTTGAAGGTTAACTTGACAGTTGATGCAGAACAAACCTTTAGACAACTAGCTAAAAAGATATGCTGTGTTCACAACCAATGCAAGTAGTTCCAAGCATTAGAAAAAAATATATAAGTGAACTCAGATGTCTTTGAAGTAGGCAGTGGTATAGATTCATTTAAGACTATTAATGGGAATGAGTAGTAAAAAATTCAACAATGTTGAAAAACATCAGTAAGCTACAGAGATAATATGCTGTGCCATAAAATGGTGCCTCACTAAACTGAAGTACTAAATTTTCTGCATAATTTGAGTTAATTCCTGACCGTACTTCTTTACAATGGTTTTGCCATCAGAAAGATCACAACCATACCTCTCAGCTCACACAATATCCAGATTTTTGCCACATAATTTTGGTCTATTTCTCATAAATTTGTGGTTTTCTGGCAAATCACTGAGAAATGAAGTCAGAAAATAATTACAAACATTTGAGTTTCAGACATCATGCCATTTAGAAAATCCATGCTAATGCAACCCCTGTTATTCTATCAACCTTCAAAGTTTGTAACAGCAATATTTAAAAAGTGTCCATATTTTTGGCCCTTTGTTCCCCCATTATGTATAGTTTTGTCCAGATTTCTTACTCTTAGAGGTTGAGAGTTATGATTGCAACCCAAACTGGATGGGCTTTGACCCTCCAATTTTAACAATTTCAAGTTCCATCATTACCTAGACCATACTCTCTCAAATGTTTATGGGTTGTCTTGGTCTTATGGCATGGCTACAACTGGCGGTTAAACATCATGTGGCATCATAGCCTGAAAAACAGCTGGTGACGAGACTGTACAGACAGTTTGTGTTGTCTTTACCAAGCAGTACAAAGCAAGAGACTGAATCAAGGAAGGGAACTCTACAGCTGCTGAGTCATATAGAGCTTGCAAAAAAAAATAAATTGAGGCTGTACATATATACCAATAAGGAGCAGCTATATCTTTGGGGATGTAATGGGCCACTACCAATGGAAGAAATCAAATTCCTGATCCCTGGTTAGAGTGAATGTGTACGAAAGAGGGGTCTGCAGTGAGCTACACAATGCAGTCTAGAAGCTGGCCCTGTAATGTGAAGTCTGGAAAGTGTCCCAGAAGCTGGAATATGGAAAGAAGCTTCTGAGAAACTAAGTAATTTACCTGGCTTGTATTTAAGCTGTTTGAAAATATTGATAACGGTAACTGTTGTTTTACTTTGATGTATGAAGAAATACTGCAACTCTCTTGTTTTGGAAACTCCTGTACAAAGGAATACTGCAACTGCAAAGTGATCTCTGGAAAGACTTGTGAATGAGTCAGATTTGTGTTTCTACTACTTCCGATGTTTTATTACAGTAAAGAACTTTTCATCTGTCCCTCTATACAACCCTAATCAAAAAACTAAGAAATGTGACTTCTTAAGCTAGCGTTTTTACTGGAATCACTACAGAACACTGCAAGATATAAAAATAGAGGGTTCCATTCTAGTGTTCAAACTGTATTTGGCTGAACTTCTTGCTTTATGCATTGCACTGATGCTTAGGATATCTCTAAATGTATTTGCTCAAACGTGTGGTTTTGATTCAGTTGAGTAGCCTAAGTAATATTTTAAATGTTCTTGTAACTTTCTAGTGAGTTAGGGTTATACTTAAAAGTGCTCTCTGATAGCTTTTTGTGGTGTGGTTATATTTTGCTTTTCCTGATTTATTGAATAAATGAGTCTTTTCTTGGATACACTTAGACTGGTTTTGGGTTATAGCACTACAGGTATTCTGCGTATGAGAGCACACAGAGGGTTATGGATGTTTATCTTTTTCCCTACTATTTTGCAATCTTGGAGATGGTATATTAAAGTAGGGGAACGGGGATTGCCTGTAGAAACACTTTTTCTTTCAACTCTAGATTTAATTTTCAGATGGAGTATTTTTCAATGTAGTATTTTAGCTATATTGAAAGTCAAATTAGTGCTATTTGTCTTTTCAGTGTAGACCCTACATACATATATGTGACAAGTTATTTTGTACTGTGCAGGGTATATAAGGGAATGTGTTGAAGGTACTTGCTGTGAACTTTACTAAGTCATAAGACTTAATTTTGAGATCATCCTTCAGCGTTAACATTTTATACAATAAAGAATGCTGTTTTCATGTCTGGAGTCTTTGCTGCCTTTCATGGTCTATGTTGTTGGAGAATGTTGGCATTTTTGCCACACTTTTTATGTTAAAGTCCTAGGCTTGTAGCTCTCACTGCCAACATAATGGAAGCACTTGTACACATTTCCCCAGTATAATGGAGAGTTCTGTGGTATGTGTGGGTGTGTTTTTTTTTTCTTTTAAGTGCACCTGTATGTTGGTCCATTTGCTGGTATGGCAGCTGTAGCATAATTACTCCAGACCACCAGAGCCACTGCAGAAGGGATGATGGGAATGCCAGTAGCAATTACTATGCAAAGGACAATTCCAACATTTTATTTATTTTATTTTACATTTGTTGACCGGGCTAGTCCAGCTGGATACATGTCCATTTTCAGCAGAGGCCCGGGGAGAAAAGCTCCTCGAAAGTAAAGTACAATATTACAAATGCCTTCTATGAACACCTCCAGGACTGCATGGATCAGGCAATCCCAAATAAAACCAAGACTCTTTCCACAAAGGGCAAACGTCCAGTCTGGTGGACCCCAGCCATTAACAAACTTTACAATAAGAGGAGAAAGCTATTACATGATAGAACAAAATCCATAAAAGGGAAGTCACCCCTGATCATTATTAGTAAAAAAATACGAGCACTCATAAAATCAACTAAGGCCAATTTTGAGAGAAAAATTGCCATGGATTCAAAGGACAATCATAAGGCCTTTTTCAGCTATGTTAGGAACCTGGGTGGAAACTCCCAGATATGCTCAGAATTAGTCCAAAATGATACAAAAATCACTGAACCCACAGACATTGCCAACATACTGGCAGACAGGTTCAGTGCAAACTTCACCCCTCTCCCCTAAAGGAGAGATAACTATCCCAGCCGAGTGTAGCCTCCCGGACATCTCAAATGTGCAGGTGAAAGCTGCTCTCTCTAAAGCTAAAACACAGCATCAATGGGACCGGATGGTGTCCCCGGCTGTGTGCTACACGAGCTAAATGAGGAATTAAACCCGCACATAAGGCAGCTGTTTAATCTCAGCCTTACCACAGGATACGTGCCCAAGGAGTGGCGTGACGGCAACTGTGGTCCCACTCCACAAAGGCGGTGCCTCTACGGACCCTGGTAATTACCCCATAAGCTTAACAAGTCTAGTCTGCAAAGCTATGGAGAGGATCATAATGGAGCTCATAAACAAAGATATAGGGACTTGCAGACATTGGACCCGACCCAGTTTGGCTTTGTCAAGGGAAGATCATGCCTTTTGAACTTGGTTGACTTCTTCAAACAGTCACCAAGGCCATTGATGAGGGAAAGGCAGTCCATACAGCTTACCTTGACCTTGCAAAGGCTTTCGACACAATACCCCACTGGTATTGTAGAAAAACTTACCAGCTTAAATGTAAACCCATATGTCACAAGATGGGTTGCAAACTGGCTTAAGGACAGAACCCACAGGGTTAGAGTTGCTGGCACTGTGTCAGACTCCAAGCCGGTCACAAGTGGTGTCCCACAGGGCTCGGTCCTTGGCCCCTATTGTTTGGCATCTACTTCTCAGAAGTACAGGCCAACATGGGAGGACTTTGGCTGACAAAGTTTGCAGACGACTGCAAACTGGGCCATAGTGGAAAGTGCATCGGACACGGATATCCTTCAGAAGGGACTCACGGAAACAGATAGCTGGTGCCAGAGCCATGGCCTGAAGTTAAACGCCAAAAATGTATAGTCATACCCTTTGGGAAAAACAAGGTAACCCCAAGCTACCATATAGGTGGCAATCCACTAAGCACAGAAGAGGTTATCAGGGACCTGGGGACCCAGGTTGACAGTGGCCTTTCTTTTGACACTCACATTGCTAAAGTGGTTAGAAAGACCTTCTACATTGCCCACCTGATCATGAAGGGATTCACATCCAGATCTAGTGAGGTCATTGTTCCCTGTACTCTTCACTTATCAGACCAATGATCGAGTACAATGCCCCATTCGGGATGTATCTCACCCGACATCTGCAGCAATTGGAGAGACCCCAAAAGTTCCTCACCAAAAGGATAAAGGGACTCCAAAATCTGTCATATGCTGCCAGATTGAAGAAACTCCAGCTCTATTCAGTCGCATACCGTCTGCTCAGAGGTGACATGTGCCTGACATACAAGGCCATGTCCAACCCGGAATTAATGGACACGCTCCACCTCAAAAATCCAAATCCACCAAAACCACTAGAGCAAGCGACTTAAACCTTAGCACGGATATAAATAGGACGTGCTGGAGGGATAGATTTATCACTCAGAGACTCCCTATGCTGTGGAATAAAATCCCGGTCCATGTGAGGCAGAGCACCTCGCTGACTCTGTTCAAGAGAAATCTAGACCTGTGGATGGGAGATCGTAGGTTTACCCCAGGAATCAACTCTGTGTCACTGCTGGACAGAGGCACAACAAACTAATGGGCACAGTATTTTTTCATATAAGGGGTGGCGTAAGCCACAATAATTTGGGCTAGGCTTATAAATGCCTTAGGGCAGATAGCCTAGTATAAACCTATGAACCTATGAACAAAATTTCACAGGTGCAAGTACAATACAAAATTAAGTTATTTGATACATGAAAGATCATATAGATGTGAGTAGAGTAGAATATAAGGAAATATGTTCACTTTAAAACACATTTGATTGCAGAATCTTATGATAAGTACATTAAAATATCTAACCAGACAGGATGACACAGGGGTGGGTCTAGTTAACTTTCTGTGGTGCGCCCACCAGAAGGGGTGGAACAGAGTTAATGAGCAAAGATCTTTTCAGCCCAAATGACCAAAGAACTGCTCAAATCTTTGAAGGACATGGAAGAGACAGAATAGGTTCATAGATAGGTACTAGGCTATTGGCCCTAGGGCCAATACAAGCCTAGCCATAACGATTCCCTGGCTATTGCTTCCCACAAATATTTACTTTCCTGAAACCCTGTCTAGCAAGACTGCTGATGTGATCTCCAGGGTGAATTTCCTATCTCCCATCCAATCATCAAGGTTCCTCTTGAAGAGGGCCACTGAGGCGCTTTGCCTGACATGTATGGGCAGCCTATTCCAGAGTATGGGGAGTCTCTGGATCAGGAACCTATCCCTCCAGCATGTTCTATTCATCGTGATGACAAGGTTAAGATCTCTGAAGTGTGTGGCTCGGAGGGATGGGGATTTCTTTAAGTGTAGCATGTCCAACAACTCTGGATTTGACATGGCCTTGTATTTTAGGCAGAGATCACCTCTGAGTAAGTGACACAGTATGGCTGGAGTTTCTTTAAACAGCCAGCATAAGGCATCTGCTTTAGGCCTATGACTGTTTTTGGGAGGTATTTCTGCAGCCTTTCTACTTGTTGCAGATGTCTTGTGATGTACATACCAAACAGGGCATTGTATTCTATGATGGGTCTAATGAGGGATAAATACATAGGGACAATGACCTCCTTTTTTCTGGATGAAAAGCCCTTAGTGATGAGGTGTGCATGGAGAAGGATTTTCGAAGTGTTGTGGCTATGTGGTTATCAAAGGAGAGACCACTGACGACCTGTGTCCCTAGGTCTCTTATTACACTTTCAGTGTTTAGTGTACTGCCATCTATGTGGTAGTTCACAGGCATGTGTTTTTTCCCAAAGGGGAAAACTATACATGTTTTGGCATTTAGCTTGAGCTCTGGCACCAGGCATCTGTTTCAGTAAGGCCCTTTTGTAGTATATCCACATCATTTGGGGATTCAATAATGGCTCCCAGCTTGCAGGAATCTGTGAACTTCGTAAGCCAGAGTCCCTTAGTATTGGCCTGTACTTCAGAGAAGTAGATGCCAAACAAGAGTGGTCCCAGGACAGAACCCTGCAGTACACCACTTGTCTGGAGCTGGATTTGGAGTCGGCTACTTTTTCAGTGTGTGTTCTGTCAGTAAGCCAGTTTGCAACCCATTAAGTGATGTAGGGATTAATGCCCAGTTTAATAAGTTTCTACTTTTCTCAATGTAAGAAAGAAAAATCAAATAAGGAAAGACTTTTCTCAACAAATATCTATACAGGAGGAGAAAAGTAAAACTGAAAAGGAAATGTGTTCTAAGGTAACCTTTTCGATAAGAAGGTAACTCAGAGAAGACAAAAAGTCGAAAGTGAGGGGGGTGTTTATTCACCAAGGAATAGGGGAAAGTAACAAAGGAGAGAGGAAAAAAGAGAAGGTAGCGTTGACTAAGAAGAGTGGTAACCTTGAACAGAGGCCTAATACATCCAAGTCAAAATTCTTTCTTTTAGCTCTCTTTTTAATATGCAACTAATCTGGACTCTAGAGGTTTATAAATATACTTGCATGCTGGTGTTTGTATATGTAAATTAAAGCTGATTCATTCTTGTATCCCAACATATTTACACATACACACATTGTACACAGCCCAGGTACAATAAGAATTCTATTTTATGGACTAAACTTATCATCTTTGATGCTATTTTAACAACTGACGTGTCATCATCTATAAATGCAGTCTGGGTTTGGTATGGATTCTTCTTTAGAGACATTTTTCTCTTTGGTCCCATTTCAGCAACTGCTGCAACCCTATCACAGACTGAGGTTTCATCTATACAGTTATGGGTACCAACATTCGGAGCATATGAACCAACAGTGTCTACACTGCAATCTTTAAGAGGCTGTTGAGAAATACATTCACTAATGGAGATTGTATTATAAATGGCAGTCAGTCTTCTTTGCTTAGTCTATAGCAAATATTAGAAGGACTTTATATTTTACCATGAAATGTTTTATTGGCACTTTAAATGAAATTTGAAGTACTGTATTTCATTGGACCTAAGTATTAATATATATTCCTTAAATAATGGTGGAGTAACATAAGATACTATAAATACTTTATTTAGGAATATCACAAGGGACATGTATGCATGCCCTGTTTAAGGAAAGCAATGCACACAATTTCAGATATGAATATGTAAAGGTACAGTAAACATTTTCTTCCCCTGGGATGGTCATGACTCATAGATAAAAAGGATTATGTAAAGGTTTACAGTCAAAACTCTTTAGATGGTACAGATGTTCAGTACCTCCAAGAAATGGCTACAGAAAAGGTATTCCCAAACCTGGTCTTAAGAATAATCCGTGCTGCCCTTCTGTACATTAAATCTGTATATATTATCTATATCCCAGCATACATATTTATGGTCTCCTTAACAACCAGTCATGAATCTTAAGAGAAAACCTAATAAAAACTGTTAAATATTGCCTACTGCATGAAGAATTTTGCTAGATTCCACAGATGAAAAATAATGCCAGATAATGGTAGGAAAAAACTGCATAATTCTGATTATTGTATCAAAGATCTTGCATTGTGCATATTTATGAAATGCTCATTATGGAATATTACACTTCTCCACTGAAAGGAAAACCTTCCAGATCAAAAAGTTCATAGAAAGCTAGCTATAGAATTGGTGTGTGTGTCTATATACACACACAAACACACACACACATACGTATTCACACATGCTGCGTGTGTGTGCATAGCTATATAAAACATAGATACAGATGAGTGTATGACACTCACATTAAACTGGTCATGTGCCAATCTCACCATGTATCCATCTCAATAAAAAGTAAAGGACAATGGTACTTCTACATAAGCTTAAAGAACTGAGTGTTTTGTAGGGAGACAAGTCTACCTGTAAGCCCACATGGGGAGGATACACTCCAATACCTCTGCTAGTATACATGTACTAACTTCTAAGACCACACAACCACAATATAAGGATGCATTCCTAATCCCCATTGTGCCATGACCTCCTATGCAAAATTACCTGCAGTTTACAATAGGCTGCACATGCATTCAGTCAGAACACACAGTTTTATGATTAACCAGTGTTTAATTTGGCTGACTACATGCAACACATAAAGAAATAAACTTCCACAATTCTTTTATTACCTATCACTAGACATCTGGTTAGCATTTCTAGACTACAGCATTACTTTTGTTGTTATATTACATAAGTGCATATAACTATTAGTCAAAGACAGATTTCAACTAGTTACTAGCAACTGCATGACTTAAAGGATCAAATTTAATGTTAGACATATCATTTTGTCAGCAAATTTGGGGAACTGCAAACATTTGCTCTCCCTGATCATAAGTGTATTTGAGTTGGAGAGTTAAAATAATAAGGCTTAGGGTCCATGGAGTATGGTCTATGGTCACCTGCAATTCTGCAATTGTTTTTTTTTTTAATATAGATACAGTACATTGCTGTCAGTGCTATGAAGACTTGTGCACAGTAGATATTAAAGTAATCAATGATCAGTAGTCATATATTCACAATATATCTTCTTTGAGTACATTATTGTGGATTGGTAGTTCTAAGAGAAGTGATGGGTATCAGTGGTGGCTTGTGCTATTGGACTGCAGCCCCCCCATCTATACAATTAAGATAGCTGCGAGTTTCAGAACTGTGAATGCATGATCGGCAAGTTTCTATCCGGACTGCTGTTTAACCAGCCCAGATCAGAACTGTGCATGCTTGCTCATTCGGACTGCCATTTCACCAGTCCGGATTACAAAGAGAGGCATCTGTACACCGATGCCCAGAGGTCTGTGTAGTTACAAACCACGTAGACAAGAAGTAGATCAGACTGCAACATTAGCAGTCACGTACATGAGAAATCAGACTGCAACAACTGTTAACTGGCTCCTGGAAGGAAGAGAATTTGTATCTGGTGCTCCGTTCACTGCTGCAAGGAATATACAGGTATTGCCTCTCAGGGAAAGAGGTGTGCATGTGTGTCTGTGTGTGTGAGTGTGTGTGTATGTGAGTAATGCCCCAGTTAAATATACCTGGTGGCTAGAGTTACTCAGGCTCAAACCCTGTATTTTGGGTACAGGTAGCAAGAGCCTGAATTCCCTACCCACTACCACTTGTGAAAACTGTTGAGATTTTGGCCTCATATTTTTGTTATGTTCTGTTCCTCATAAAATCTGTGTTTTTTCTGGATTTCTGTAATCAGTGAATGACAAACATTTGAATTTCATACTTCAACCTTTTATTCTAGCAATTTTCTAAGTTTAAAAGATCAATATTTGAAAATTGTCCCTATTTATGGGGCTGTATTCCCCCATTATTGGCTTTGTCCAGGTGTTTTGTGCTAAGAGAGCTATAGTGAGAACTGAATTCACTAAATGATAACCATTTAAGTTTCAGTCTTCCCGTCTTTCAAGAAACAGCTGATTTGGCTTAGTGGTATGTTGCTCTGACTGTAGTGCACAGTTTCCTGGGTTCAAGACTTGGCAGCAAAATGCATGGTGGTAACACAACATTTTATTCTAGCAACTTTCCAAGATTATACAAGCAATGTTTAACATGTGTGCCTGATTTTTGGGCTTTTGTACCCCCAATAAATTTTGGCTTTTTCCAGATTTCTTGTGCTGCAAAGTTGAGAGATATAGTTGAGTGTCGAGTGCATTTTACAAGGAGCTGAGAGCTTCAGGGTAAGAGAAGTTTAGTACTGCTTATGCTGACTCTGCTTGCATTGCTAATAGCATAACAGGTTTAATGTTTGCTTTTGATGCAGAAGGCTATGGGTTCTACTCCCACAATATTTAGATGCATTACTGATACTGTACTGTGTTGTACTTTTAAATGGGGTTGATGCTGAAGTCCTGAGAAAGTCCTCTTTGGCAGAGATATCTAGTAACTATGAACCTGTTATCAGTTTGTCATCCATTCCCTATTGCAATATTAACTAGCTTATCATTTTTTTTAAGGAAACATAGGCAATTTATTCCTCAAAGGCAACAGCCACTGTTTGTAGATGAAAATGAAATATAAAGCTGTTTGCTAGCAGCAACCTCTTCATTAGTTACAGATTTCTTTAATGTGGAATTATTTAGATGACTTTTACTTCTGCAGAGATTGTGCATATTTACTGATACTGGTGGACTGTAGATGTTTGTGTAGACTTTTATGATGGAAATGTTCTGAAATGGGCAATTTTGTCATTATCGGTGCATGCATTTTATTTCGTTGTGTACTGGAAAAAATGTTCAAAACAATAAATTTAAAATGCCCTCTAACAACTGTATTATACAAGGAATATAATTTAATACAATAAGGAAGGTGTTTATTGATTATCTTATCAGCTCAGGTACGACCCCCACAGTTCTTGGTTGGATGTGTTCAATTAGGAACCAGTTAAATCAACTATCTACAAGCACAAACTTGTTTTGTTACTGAATATTTTCACTGATCGAGTCTGAATGCTACTGAAACTGATGAAGCCAGATTGAAGCAATCACTTCTCTTAGATCTTCGTTTTTTTTTGGGGGGGGTACTTATTGTCCGCACCTAGGGAGCTAAGTCCCATTGTGTAGGATTTCTACTGCACAATTCTCCCGGCTGAACTATACCTCTCAACTGTCCAGATGTTCACTGAAGGATTAGATTTTTGCTTCTTATTTTTCATTTGTTCCTCATAAAATCTGTGGTTTTCTGGCAAATCATTTATGACAGACATTGAGTGTCAGACTTTATACCCTTCAGAAAAATGCATGGTAAAGCAAGACCTGCTATTCTATCAACTAAGTTTATACAAGAGCAATGTTTAGTACTGTTTGTTTGTTCCCCCAATATATTTGGCCTTGTTCAGATTTCATGCATTAAGAGGTTAAGAGGTATGTGTAAATAAATCGCTTTATAGAATAAGGTATATCCAAACCTCTCAACTGTCCCCAATTTTGGCTCAAAATGTTACTCTCTCCCTAATAATCCCTCCGCAAAATGGCAGTTTTGGAAGAAATGTGGAGGGTTTGCAATTAATAAATAACTGTAATGATCAGAGTTACAGATTACTTTTACTTTAGAAATGCATGCAGATTCTCTTATTTTGTCAGCTGCTCAATTTAACAGTACTAATAGTAAAAAAGTGTCCCTTTTTTGACAGGCTCCCATCTGTATTGTGTAACTGTTTTATATTTTTGCATCACATTTTTTGTCCGTTTTTCATAAAATCGTGGTTTTCTGGCAAATTAGTAGCAAATCATTAAAGATTGAAAGTTAATAAATAATGACAGACATTTGTTTCAGATTTCATACCCTTCAGAAAATTCATACTAATGCAAGATCTACTATTCTATTATCTTTCTAAGTTTATAAGAGCACTATTTAAACATTGTCCTTATTTTTGGGCCTTTGTCCCACTTCTATTTATGGCTTTTTTCATATTTCTTGCTCTGAGGTTGAAAGGTATGACAAATGTGTCAGGGCCATCACCATCAGCCAGAGACATTTCAAATTGTGACATATTTGTTGTACCCCAATCCCCCATGTAGTGACTCTGGATGCGTCCAAGCAAGGCAAGGAGCAGTTATGAAGTGTAAGTGTGCAAAGTATCCCCCCCATCCAAGGTAGACACAAGTACTACAGTGGGTTTTCATCTGTCCTTGATTTTGCAGAATGTTCTGTTTTTTTGTCATATTTTTATACTGCTGATTTATGCTTCTTATTATTAAGAAAATGAATGTTGTTGCAGTGCCTGTTGCTCTGTGTTTAAGTAGCAATGCTTTAATGACCATTAGGCAACCTTATCTGAGACTAAGCTTTAATAAGAATACTTTTAAAGAATTATGAACACTAAAAGCCTTTTTGTTGTTGCCATGCAGAGAATATTTACATAACTAGATAATGTATAAGCCTTAGGTATTGAAATGCATATGACAGTATTTGTAATAAAGGACAGGATTACAGTATTTTCAGAAGTTCATTACATTTGTTGGAGACTTGCAGTCATCTTTGCAGGCTTTACCCGTAAACTCAACAGAATGCCAATCTATCATGTGTGGTCCATAACATGTGCAGTAATCCTTTAAGCAATTTATCTTGAGTTTGTTTGTTGTTTGCTGTTCATTTTTTACTTTGATCATGTTTTCCTCCAGAAACAAGTAGATAGTTGTTGTGAGGCAACATAACTTTTTTGAATAAGAAACATTTTTATAAGTGGGGGTAATCAGTATCACAAAGATTGCTACTTTCAGCATGTTACTTGGTACTTTTATAAAGCTGAATATAAATTATAATTAGAACTGCAGTGCAAGAAAAAGTGGTTTGAGTTGAGTGCTGCTTTTTTTTTTTATACTTGACTTTGACTGGTATTCCAGTAATGTATTTAAAAAGGAATTAATTTTTCATGCCTCAAAATCTGTTTGTTTCCATCTAGATATTAAGTAAGCTGTCATGTAGCCAATGCACTGAAATATTTTTTTTCTTCTCCACTTCATTTTGTCTTGATTGGACTCTCATAATGACAGTTTGGCATCCAGGGCAGCATATTTAATTAAAGTACCAGTTTTTGTGGTTTTGTGCATAGCTCTCCTCCTTTCTAGTTGGCCTCACCCCTTACCATTGACCTCACTCATTTGGCTGTCTCCTGCAGCCCCCCTTTAATTTGAAGTCATCAGCCGCCACTGATGGGTATTGTGACTTTTGCACATGAAGTATCAAAATGCTCTTCAAAATTATGGGCATTGTCCTCATTTTTCAGAGCGGTGGTGCAGCAGTTAGTGTTGCTGCCTCACAGCAAGGGGTTCTCCAGTTCGATCCTCAGCTGGGGTGCCTTCTGTGCGGAGTCTGCATGTCCTCACTGTGGTCACGTGGGTTTCCTCCGGGTGCTCTGGTTTCCTCCCACATCCCAAAGACATACTGTAGGTTGATTGGACACTTTAAATTGGCCCTAGGCATTGAGTGCGTGGCATGGGTGTGTCTTCTGTGGAAGGTTGGGCACAGGGCTGGCAACTCGACACTGTAAAAACTCCTACCAGTCATGAGCAGACAAGTGATCCGCTGTGGCAACCGTTAACTGGGAAAGAGCTGAAAGAAGTCATCTTCATTTTCCACAGATCAACATGCAGGCAAAGACCAGTCCACTTATAAAAGTGCTGATCTGCCTTCCAGATGGTTTCGTTTATATTTATTTATTTAGTTTGTTAAGCGGGGCAGTATACTAATCACAACAGGCCATTGCAGGCACAGCCTGGGTGGAAAAATTCACAAAAAATATATAAAACAGAACAAAGCCACAGAGTAGAAAAAGAAACATGAATTTGTTTTAATAGAAAATATGAGAAGGAAGTAGAAGGTGAGGTTCAAAGCAAGAGTAATGCAGGTGTGGAGGAGTTAGGTTTGTGTCCAGTGGAAAAGCACTTGCATCCAGATTTTTGATGGATGTGTCATTTCAGCTGAATCAAATGATACTAAAGAACACACATGTATAACATTACCTAAAATCAGTTATAAATAAAAGGTTCTCATGTGCTTCAAGATTCTTAGCTATTAAAAGTAGCACCAAAACAATGCTGCCATTTTAAGTAAGAAAGCAAATGCACAACAGACTGCATAACTACCCACTCTGTTGGCCAGCTATCAGTCCATTATATCCGGTTGTTACACAAAAATAAAATACAGCTTCATGCTTACTACCACAAAGTACCTTGAGGTTTTATGGTTAAATTAAAAAATAAATATTTAAAGCAGTTTGCCCAAAGTGATATCTGCTGATTAAAGTGGATTATTAAACATTCTATTTGTTCTTCCTCAATTAATATAATTCTGTTAAACAGCTGTTAAGGAACACCATAATTTAAGTCAATAAGCACCTCAGTCAATTTAATAAGATACTAATTATGAGTAATTAAGGTTTGTTGACAGCAGTGATTGTACACCTGGTACATTATTTGTACCGCTTTATGTGCACCTGCAAATAACTAAAAACATTTTTCAGACTAAAAGTATGTTTCCTAGACTGCCTCAGTTACAAAGCATGTAATAACTGATACAGCCTGCTTTCACATTGATTTACCTGCCTGTCTACATGCTTTCACATTGATTTACCTGCCTGTCTACGTTCCTATCTGTCTGCCTGTCTATATCTTGCTATCATTCCTTCTCTCTCTGTATATTTCAGTCTCTCTCTCTCATTGTGTCTTTATATCTTGTTTTATTTCCTAAATCAGGTAATTGACATGTTTTGGGCCCTTTAAAATAAAATGGCAAATGATATTTAGTTATGCAGATGCATGTAAACAAGTATTATGTTATTTCTAAGTATACTAAGCAAAACAAAATACATACTATTCATATGGAATTATACTTTATTTTTTGATGGCAGAAGAGGAGACAAAGCCTAGGTAATCTTTTCTTTAATTTCATTTTACATTCTACCTCTTTACCATCTCTGCCTTCATCTCCCCCTCCCACATACACGCACACTCCAGTCAATGCCCTCCTGAATGCAGTGTTCAATTTTCACCTGTTCTAACATTTTTGGAGTTACAGATCTTTGTGTAAGGAACAACGTATACTTGCCTTCCAGACATCAAGGTTATTTATCTAGACGTAGAATAAGAACAGCCACAATTCTGACCTGTGAAGCACTACACCTCTGCTTGATTTATTTTCTTCCGAGTGCCCTCAGTTTATTATAACTGCCATTCTGTCTTTGACACCTTTCTTTATTTCAGACCTGCTTTCTTTCACCACTACTTTCTTTTTGCTACTTTGTCAAATGCCTAACTGAAATTAAGTAGACAACTTTCTGTAACATTTCTTGTATTATCCAATCAAAAATCTGATAGACTCAATTCTGTAAATCCACTTTCTCTGTTTCCATTTCAAACAGCTACTGTTAGTTCACATAAAGTAAGAGAAGAACACAACTCATTTGCAGAACTATATTTCACTTTTGTTTCACTGAAATGTCATGTCTTTATTCATTTCACCAACCAGTTGGTACTTCAGGCCCAGTCATACCTCTTAACCTTTTAGCATAAGAAATCTGGACAAAGCTAAAAGTAATGGTGGTAACAAAGGCCCAAAAGTTGGTACAGATTTTAAATATTGGTCTTAGAAAGTAGCTAGAACAGGTTTTCTTTCAGCATGTGTTTTCTGAAGGATATGGAGTCTGAAACTCAAGAGTCTGTCATTATTTAATGTCTAAAGCTCTAGAAAGATGCATCCACTCACAAATTATGCAATATCTCATTGATAACCTGCTATCCAAAACCCAACATGGATTTCAGCCTTACCACAGCATTGCTTCCATCCTGAGTTTCACAAACATCATTAATAAACCTAGGAACAGCAATAAAACAGTGTTCTCCATCTTTCTAGATCTATCATAGGTTCATAGGTTCATAGGTTTATACTAGGCTATCTGCCCTAAGGCATTTATAAGCCTAGCCCAAATTATTGTGGCTTACGCCACCCCTTATATGAAAAAATACTGTGCCCATTAGTTTGTTGTGCCTCTGTCCAGCAGTGACCCAGAGATGATTCCCGGGGTAAACCTACGATCTCCCATCCACAGGTCTAGATTTCTCTTGAACAGAGTCAGCGAGGTGCTCTGCCTCACATGGACCGGGATTTTATTCCACAGCATAGGGAGTCTCTGAGTGATAAATCTATCCCTCCAGCACGTCCTATTTATATCCGTGCTAAGGTTTAAGTCGCTTGCTCTAGTGGTTTTGGTGGATTTGGATTTTTGAGGTGGAGCATGTCCATTAATTCCGGGTTGGACATGGCCTTGTATGTCAGGCACATGTCACCTCTGAGCAGGCGGTATGCGACTGAATAGAGCTGGAGTTTCTTCAATCTGGCAGCATATGACAGATTTTGGAGTCCCTTTATCCTTTTGGTGAGGAACTTTTGGGGTCTCTCCAATTGCTGCAGATGTCGGGTGAGATACATCCCGAATGGGGCATTGTACTCGATCATTGGTCTGATAAGTGAAGAGTACAGGGAACAATGACCTCACTAGATCTGGATGTGAATCCCTTCATGATCAGGTGGGCAATGTAGAAGGTCTTTCTAACCACTTTAGCAATGTGAGTGTCAAAAGAAAGGCCACTGTCAACCTGGGTCCCCAGGTCCCTGATAACCTCTTCTGTGCTTAGTGGATTGCCACCTATATGGTAGCTTGGGGTTACCTTGTTTTTCCCGAAGGGTATGACTATACATTTTTGGCGTTTAACTTCAGGCCATGGCTCTGGCACCAGCTATCTGTTTCCGTGAGTCCCTTCTGAAGGATATCAGTGTCCGATGCACTTTCCACTATGGCCCAGTTTGCAGTCATCTGCAAACTTTGTCAGCCAAAGTCCTCCCATGTTGGCCTGTACTTCTGAGAAGTAGATGCCAAACAATAGGGGCCAAGGACCGAGCCCTGTGGGACACCACTTGTGACCGGCTTGGAGTCTGACACAGCGCCAGCAACTCTAACCCTGTGGGTTCTGTCCTTAAGCCAGTTTGCAACCCATCTTGTGACATATGGGTTTACATTTAAGCTGGTAAGTTTTTCTACAATACCCGAGTGGGGTATTGTGTCGAAAGCCTTTGCAAGGTCAAGGTAGGCTGTATGGACTGCCTTTCCTCATCAATGGCCTTGGTGACTATTTCAAGAAGTCGACCAAGTTCAAAAGGCATGATCTTCCCTTGACAAAGCCAAACTGGGTCGGGTCCAATGTCTGCAAGTCCCTGATATCTTTGTTTATGAGCTCCATTATGATCCTCTCCACAGCTTTGCAGACTAGACTTGTTAAGCTTATGGGGCGGTAATTACCAGGGTCCGTGAGGTGCCACCTTTGTGGAGTGGGACCACAGTTGCCGTCACGCCACTCCTTGGGCACGTATCCTGTGGTAAGGCTGAGATTAAACAGCTGCCTTATGTGCGGGTTTAATTCCTCATTTAGCTCGTGTAGCACACAGCCGGGGACACCATCCGGTCCCATTGATGCTGTGTTTTTAGCTTTAGAGAGAGCAGCTTTCACCTGCGCATTTGAGATGTCCGGGAGGCTACACTCGGCTGGGATAGTTATCTCTCCTTTAGGGGAGAGGGGTGAAGTTTGCACTGAACCTGTCTGCCAGTATGTTGGCAATGTCTGTGGGTTCAGTGATTTTTGTATCATTTTGGACTAATTCTGAGCATATCTGTGAGTTTCCACCCAGGTTCCTAACATAGCTGAAAAAGGCCTTATGATTGTCCTTTGAATCCATGGCAATTTTTCTCTCAAAATTGGCCTTAGTTGATTTTATGAGTGCTCGTAATTTTTACGAATAATGATCAGGGGTGACTTCCCTTTTATGGATTTTGTTCTATCATGTAATAGCTTTCTCCTCTTATTGTAAAGTTTGTTAATGGCTGGGGTCCACCAGACTGGACGTTTGCCCTTTGTGGAAAGAGTCTTGGTTTTATTTGGGATTGCCTGATCCATGCAGTCCTGGAGGTGTTCATAGAAGGCATTTGTAAGGGCTTCCGCAGCTTGGGTTGTGGTTTCCTCTGATTCAGGGGCCTTGAAGGATACCACACCAGTCTTGAGTAGTGTGAAGTTTGCTTTAGAGAAGTTCTTCACTATGGTCTTTTTTGTTGGGGGTGGGGGCGGGATGTGGATTTCCAGTGAGATTAGTTTATGATCAGATCTCACCAATGAGGGATATACTTCCGGTGTGGAGCATTTTGTCCCCATGTTTGTGACAATGAGATCTAGTATATTTTCTCCTCTCGTGGGAACAGTGACTAGCTGTTCCATGGCATTTGAATTTATGAACTCCAGGAACCGTTGGGCTAGAAAGTTAGGGCTTGAGTAATGTTCCCAGTCTATATTCGGGTAGTTGAAGTCACCCAATATGATGGTGTTTGGAGATACATTTATACCCTCCAGTGTCTTCAGGAAGGCTGTGTGGGGTTCCTGAGTTTGAGAGGGTGGCCTGTAGCATGCTACAATTTGTAGAGCAGTTTTGCCTATTGTTAGTTGCACCTGGATGGTTTCCAAGCTTCATGCGTTGCCACCAACCTGGAGGTGTGAGTATCCTTTATGAATATGGATACACCCTCCTTTTGTGGAGTGGTCCGGGTTTTGGGGCAGGAACGCATGATATGAGGTAAAACCTAATAGTGCCGGGGTGCTCTCAGGAGCCTTGAACCAGGTTTCAGTTACAGCACAGACATCGATGTTCTCCATACTGAGAAGGGCCTCGAGTGCGTGCATTTTGAGATTTAGACTTCTGGCATTGAGCAGCATTACCCTCAATTTCTTCCCATTTTTGTTTTCTAGGGTGGTAGGTTTAGAATTTGAGCCTTGCCTATAAAAGGCACTATGGGGGTGGCAAGAGCCTTAGCCAATATCCGGAATCCCAGGGGTGACAGGTGCAAGCCGTCCCTTGCGAAGCAGCGTGGCTTGTCAAGCATGTCATCCCAGGCAGACAGACACTGGATCCCCTTTGAATGACACCAGACATTAAGCCAATTGTTAAAGCTGATCATCTTGTCTCTATATTGTGGCATCATTCTTGGTGAAGGAAGGATACTGCTCAGGGTTAGGGTCATACCTGCCTGGGCTACATAATCAGAGAGCTCCTCTATGTCTCTTTTCATGCAGTCCAGGGAGGTGCGTCTCAGGTCGTTCACACCAGCATGGACAATGACTGTGTCATATTTGTACTTGCTGTGGAGTGACCCAGTGCTTGTGTTATGTGGCGGATTCTAGCGCCCGATAGGCAGCTTACTGTGACCCTCTCCTTGTTCAGCCTGGTGAGTGGGACGTCAGTGTGTCTGACTATGGAGTCACCTATGACAAGTATGTTTGGTGTTGTATTTGGCCTTAAGGGCTGTGACTGCTTTGCACACTGCTTTTGTGGTTTATGTGTTGCTTGTGGGGTGTCTTGAGGTAGCAGTTGTTTGGGTGTCTGCTTTGGAGGCCTCTGCTGTTTAGGTAAATTTTACTCAGAGCCTCCGAGTATGTCTTTGTGTGTTTATGTGTTTGATTCAGTGGAGTGGTAGCATTATGTGAGGCTGGTTTTGTGGTGTGTGTAGTTGCCTTCTCCTCCTGTCTGGTCTTGCCAGTCCTGAGTTGAGAGAGCTCAGCCTCCAGTTTGGCTAAATAGCTGCATCTCTCAAGTATTTGTGTTATGTGGGAGGAGGAGAGGGTTGTCTGTGTACATGAGGCAGTTATAACATTGCCTCAAGATTCCCAGATTCACCAGCTGGACCGGAGAGGAGATTGACAACTGACCTTTGGACATGCTAGAATAATATTGGGAAATCCTTAATTGAAAACAAGGGCCAGTGGGGAGTGAGGGTGTAGTGCTTTTAATTTTTAGTGCTGACTTATATAGTTGCTTTAGTGAGCAAGTGCCAGGTAACTTGAGTGCAATGTGATACAAGTAACTAAATGCGAAAACGACAAACAGTAACTTTCTTTCAAGTGAAACAAGGAAATAAGTACAGTAAGCAATGCAGATATCACTAGTGATCCACAGAAGCTGAGAAGTTGCGTATTAGGTGAATTAGCTTCCAAGGAAATAATAAGCAAACAAACAACAAGTATATAAACAAAGCTAGATTCAGTAGGCCTGGATCTAGTCTATGCTAGAGCAAACAAGGTGAACCAATTTCAGTAAGATACAGTTCAAATATTCAGGCACTATAAACCTTTAACCAGAAAATTCCCAGCTCAGAAGGGCAGAGTCCAGCCTCTTCTCCCACAAGAGTGCAGTCCACGAACCTTCTTAATGTAAAATAACTGGCCTGAAGCCCAAGTGCCTAAACCAGAACTAATACACTTGGACACTGGGCTCTCAATCAGCAGTTCCCAACTTAGAAGGATGAAAGCTACCTGTCCTGCCACCACAGTGCTTGCCACAAACCTTCCTAATGTAAAACAACTGGTCTGAAGCCCAAGTGCTTAATCCAAAAGACTTGAATGATAGCTACACTTTAATCAAGTTACAACCAAGCAGTAATAAATACCATTGAATACTTTAGAGAATGTCTGGATTAGTGCTCAAGTTACACAAACAAAGCTAGATCCAGCAGGCCCGAATCCAGTCTATGCCACAGCAAACAAGGCGCACCAACTTCAGTAAGAAACAGTTCAGATATGCATGCACTATAAGCCTTTAACCAGAAATTCCCAGCTCAGAAGGGCAGAGTCCAGCCTCTCCTCCCACAAGAGTGCAGACCACGAACCCTCTTAATGTAAAATAACTGGCTTGAAAGCCCAAGTGCTTAAACCAGAATTAATACACTTTTAGAATAACAGACACTGAGCCCTCAATCAGCAGTTCTCAACCTAGAAGGATGTAAGCTACCTGTTCTGTCACAACAGTGCAGACCACAAACCTCTCAGTGCAAAACAACTAACTGGTCCGAAGCCCAAGTGTTTAAACCAAAAGGCTTAGAATGAGTTACACCAAGCAGTAATAAATACAATTGAGTATTTTAAGATGATGCAAAAGTAAAAGAAGAAGGTAAAAACACAAGTACAGTAAAAGCAGATGAAATTTTTTTTTTTTTTTTTTTTTCTGAACAAGTGCTGAGATCAAAGAAACAGATCTGAGTGCTGAAACTAGAAAACTGGCTAGTTACAAGAAAAAAAAAACAAGCTAGAAGGCTTCCCTCAAACACAGAAGGGCTTGGGGGCTCAGAAGCCTACAAATAGTCTGTACCACTTAACAAGAAAGGCAGGAAATAAGCTTAATTTTTTTTTTTTTCTATTTCCCAGATGCTCTCTTTGTACACAGTAGGAGTGCCTGAAATCAGAATATGATCTCACTGCACTCAGTTGAGTGAGCAAATGAGATGGGCCCAGAGGCAGGCTGAGGGGCGGGCAGTTTCAATGCCACTACCAAAACAAAAACAGGGTGGGTGGGAATAACTGAAGAGCAGAATAACCAGTTAAAAATTCCTTCAACACTCCTTCATACACAGTTTAAATCAATTTAAATACTGTATTTTTTAAAAGAAAAAGTGCATAAAAAGGTACTTAAATTCTCTTATACGTCCAGTTGAATATAACCAAGTTCTTAGCTTGCCAAGCTGAAGTTTTAAAGCAGGAATTATTTCACATGCACCAGTTTAAATATGCAAGGACAGGAAATCACTGAATGTGGCTACCCCACACCTGTAATTACTAGCAAATAACAAAATTCAGCCAACACTAGCTTTTAGTTCAAGTTACTGAAGAGCAGAATAACCAGTTAAAATTCCTTCAACACTCCTTCATACACAGTTTAAATCAATTTAAATACTGTATTTTTTAAAAGAAAAAGTGCATAAAAAGGTACTTAAATTCTCTTATACGTCCAGTTGAATATAACCAAGTTCTTAGCTTGCCAAGCTGAAGTTTTAAAGCAGGAATTATTTCACATGCACCAGTTTAAATATGCAAGGACAGGAAATCACTGAATGTGGCTACCCCCACACCTGTAATTACTAGCAAATAACAAAATTCAGCCAACACTAGCTGAAAGCATTAGATACCATCTCTCGTAACAAACATATACAAGTACTCTTAAAACTAAACCTTAGTCAATCTACAATTACTTGGTTCAAAGACTACTTAACAGGAAACCAGCAAGCTGTAAAATGGCAACAAAGTACATCTCCTCTACTGCCTGTTACTGTAGGTATACCACAAGGTTCTATTCTAGGGTCCCTCTGTTTCATTAACTATTTACGCATTGCTACCCTGCATGCCTCCCTAGTCCAATATGCAGACGATTCTACATTAATATGTGTTGCATCATTACTCCAACAGTTACAACAACTAATGCAGCAGCCCTTCTCTGCAGTTGAAACAAGGCTTTCTGAAGCTCAACTTATTCTAAACCTCAACAAGACCAAACTCATGATATTCCAAACCACTACAGCTATATATAGATCATCTCTCTCCATTTAAGATCACATCTACATACAATAACACCATCTCTCCGGTTTCCTAGACTAAACTTCTGGGTGTTGCTATTGACAACATATTTGACCTACACACAGCCCAGACAGTCAAGAAAATAAATAAAAAACTTGGTACTCTTTACAGAAAGACAATACCTAAACAATAGCACAAAGGCTACCATTGCAAGAACACACTTGATCTCCACAATCCTATATGCCTCATCCATTCTGACAAACCTAAAAAAATCAGGCCTAGCAAAATTAGATGCCTGCTATAAGATTGCAAAGTTTGCAACAGACTCTAACTTTGGAACACATCACTGCCTTGCACTCAAACAACTTAACTGGCTAGAGCTACCTCAGCTCTTAACTTGTAGCCAACTTTCTTTGACCGACACACTTTTAAATCAACCTGAAGAAACCCTGCTCTGCAAAACCTTTAACTCCCCTACAATAGTAATTGGTCTTTACTCTCAAATAATAAATCCTTCTCAAAAGTTGCCAAATTCAATAATGTCGCTGGAGATTCCCTCTAATCTACATGCACAGTCAAAATTTGGAATGCCTTGCCAACAGATATACAGACAACTACAAACACTCCGCTAGCTATTTTCTGTGTTTTTGTATGAACAAATGAACAGAGCGTATATAGTCTCTATTAATTAAAACTTCATAAGGACAACGAGAAAAGGAGGAGGATTTCATTGTTGTCATTGACTGTTGTGTGAGAAAGGCAATAAAACTGCTGCGTGGAATAGGTATTTCTTGGTTTGTATTATTTATGTTTTCTTGTTTACTTGCAGTGTGCATTTTCATTGCAATGTGCTAAAGTCATTTTCTCTCATATATTAAAAGGACAGAAAATAAAGCTGTGTCTGTTGGTGAGTGATAGGAAATAGAATATTTTCTACCCTATTGCTGTTGTGCTCTTAAACCCAGTGGTTCTTTAGTTGTCTACCCCCTCATATTAACTTAACCACATTTCCTTCCACTCCTCTTTCACTGGCTGTTCTCTGCCATCACAAATGTATCACTTTGTGAAGACAACCCCCTTAAAGTAAATCACTATTTATTATATCCTATATATCCAGAATACTGATTATCCACAGATAATTGCACATGTAACTATCCTCAGACAAAATCTTAAACTTGACCCCCTTGATATTGCAAGTAAGCTGAACAGTCATCAACTATCACTATTTGCACTGACTTCAGATGCATTTTATGTACACATTCTATTTCCTGCTATATGTGCTATTAATTGACCATTAAAACACTGCCGGTCACTTGAAGTTCCAGTATGCTGTATCTTCATCCTTAGTCAGCCTGTTAGTGATTGTTTTGAGGCAATGAAACTACTGTCTTATGTTTACTGATAACACATTTCTTTTAAAACACACCATTTCCAACTGTAAGAGATGCACTTAGTTATGACCCATCTATTGTCACTGAACACCCTCATAGCAATACTGGATTACCTGAAGTTCCACCACATCACTCTTGGACAGATAACTACTTGGAGCTTTTCTCCCCTGGGCCTCTGTTGAAAAAGGACTTGTGACCAGTCGAACTTTCCTGGTTAACAAAAGTTAAATAAAATAAATAATAAAAATAACTCCTATATAGATATGCTGAGGTAGTGAAGACACCCTTGGCGAACCCTCCTAGCTTACTTCAGACACATAAAAGTACTAATTCCACACCCACATCTAATGGCACTGTAAATAATCCATATCACAAGCCTGTACTCCTAAGGTACCATAGGCCTGCAGAACATCCAGAAATATCTTTATTAGCAACTCCACTGCAAGATATACAGACAAGAATTAACTCATTGTAAAAGAACAGAATGAGACCTGCCTCTCTAGTGCTAGGATAAGAGATGTAACTAGGGTGCTTGAGTCCCTGTACCACCATCAATATGATTATGACCTTGCAGTCCCCATCTGCTTTTGAATAATTTTAGGAACTCTACCTTTGCGAGATGCAGAGACATTACTGAACTTTCCACTCATACTTTCAAAAAAGTCTAGGCTCTAACATTTTGCAGCAGTCTACCTTCACAAATAATGATGCCTAAATTCAAGAATAAAATATTTGGCTCATAAATTGGTGTTATTCTAGTGGAAACCAATGTGTGTGTGTCTGCATGTGATAAAATGGTCAATATCACCCCCCAAGCTTTGCCTAGGGACGGGCTACATCTTTCACTTCATGTTTTGTATACTGGCAAAAATGTTTGTCATCATCCTAATCCATTTTTTTAGAAGTTCACCTGATGAACAGTCCAAACATATCAAATACTAATCTGGATTATATCAAAGTAGCAAAGCAGAAAGCCAGGAGCCAAAACAACAAAGCCTCTGAAATAGAGGCCTTCCTTACAAAAGACATAAGCAGTTATGTAGTTACAGAAAATAGATTCCAGTATAATTATTGCATTCCCTTTCCCTAGGGTACAATGCCAATCTTGCATTCAGATCCACTAGTAATTGTGGGGGCAATCATCATCATCCCCATTTTTCCCCATTTTCTAGTCTTATGCTGTGGCATCAGCTGTCACCAATTCTGCCAATTAATTGCCACTCTCCTACCTTCTTTGGCAGTCATGCCTGACTGATACAGGTCTTCTATCATACACTTGCCTTTTTTCTTTCTCTCCCAAATCATCTTCACCAAATCATCATCTGCTCTGCTACACACATACTCAGACTACTCCAACCTGTTTTTTATGACCTTTTGCTCTGATGTCATTTATTTCTTCATCTGCCCCACAGTGTACATCCTATCACCCATCTGAAGCACTTTATCTCCATCACCTCTAGCTTCCTTAGCTGCTCTGCCTTCACTACCCAGGTTTATGTACCATACAGTACTACTGGTCACACAACTTGCTTTGTACCATTTTTTCCAGGCTTCTATGGGATTCTTCTATCACACAATAACCCTCAATAATCTGTGCAAGTTGGCTGCAGTGCAGACTCTGATTCTAGTCTTCACATCCTAATTCAGACATGAAGCTGTTAACCTGTTCCTCTTGTTTTCCCTTCTATATTTAGCTTCCTCTGATTTCTACATTTGCAGATATGAAAACTTTCTTGTTTGTACAGTTTCATCCTATGTGCCTACAGTTTTGCATTCCATTTCTATAGCATTTGCTATACCACTAGTACTTACCCATGAATAACTATAATCATCATACAGGAAATTATTTATCTTATGTTAGCTCAATTAAGGCTAATGAAAGTACAAAATAGACAAAGTGAAAATATTTATAATTCTATGAAAAATGGTAAATATTCACTTCAGTACAAGGATATTGTGATTATATCTTGTAGTTTTACACCATAAAACCGTGTACTGTAGTACAAGTTTACGTTTAAGTCTTTAGTATTGGCAGTCAAAAAACAAGTGTTCTCCCACATAAATACACAGATAAAGGCCCTTAAGCAAAGAGGAGGATGTTTTCCTTCTAAATCACTTTATGTAAGGTAAAGTTAACAATGCAGTAATGTTCATCGCTCGATTAGTAAATGTTGACACAAAATGGCTTTCTTCCAACTTCAAATTATCTAGCTGGTTTACTTCCCTTCAACAAATGTATCATCACACACAGAGCAAAATGAGAGTGTGTAGAAACCATCTACTTAATCCAAAATCTCACAAAGTCTGTTTTATGAGAATATATTTTTAATAGTGCATTTGACGCTTGGCATGCAAGCATTGCATCGTGGGCATTAATTTGGCTTTCAAACAGAACATACTGTTCAAAAACGCATTCCATAAGTTTGTGCAGAATACAAGGATGAATAATAAATAAAGCTCAGAATAATTCATTTTATTCAGTTATACCAACTGCATAGTAACTAGCACAGTCTTTAAATTTGTCTATTAAATCTTACACGACGACACTAAGCAGTTGTGGAGGCATTAAACAGTAATTTGAATGCAGTATATGCATAGAAATTAAAAATTTTAGAACTCATTTTGCCTTCCCTAAGTCCCTGTTGTTTTTCCTACTCATTTTATGCAAACCTGTACTAAACAAACTTGATTTTCTTTTGACAGAAAGAAGAGGTGGTCTCAAAGTTCATTGTTAAGACATAAATGTACTGTTTTATTTAAAAAAAAAATGCAGTTCGATAAATTACAAAAATGCATCTTTGCTTAAAAAATGCATTTAACACATACTGAAAAACAATTCTCTGTTCTGCATAGATTTAATTCAATATATGTATAAAAACAAAATATTTCCACATATGGGTGAGTGCATATTTGTTACAATACACTGTATGTACTCACTATCTATCTGCATTTAGTAACCAATATCTTTTTGTAGGAGATACCATGGATAATAAAAATAAGAACACTTCACAAAAACAAATATGAGTGAAATTAGCCTAACATCAGATGAAGTAAAAAGAAAGACAACAAAAAGTTTCAAATGGAACAAGGACTTTCAAGATGATGAAAATAAGGCAAAATGAAAGGGATTGTGAAAGGTTCCTCAAATAAATGCAACACATTTTGTTTAGAATTCTCTTCCAAATAAAATGTACAGGCTTCTAAATATCAGGTAAAAATTTTGTATCCACAAAGATTGAATTCATGTTTGCTCAAATAAAATGGCTGGGATTCAGGAAGGCTTAGTGTGATGGGACAGTCTTAACTTGAAAGTTTTCCACATTGCACTAAACTTATAAATTCAGGGACTGCTCTGATTTTGAAGTTTTTTCTTCATGGGCTTCTGAGCACAGAATGATATTTCTCACTGCATGCTAATGCAGCAGTTTGGGGGAGTACAAACTGTCTTTCGTGTTTTCCCGGTTAGGGGTCGTCACAGTGGAACTCCAGACTGCTAAGGATTGGCAGTGAATTTCTACGGTGTTGAGTTGCCAGCCCGGCACCCAACCTTCAAAGAAGGCACACCCACACATGCATGCACCTACCTGCATATCTTTAAATTCACTCAGCCATGGGGAGGACATGCAGACTCCGCACAGAAGGTGCTCCAGCTGAAAATCGAACCGGAGAACCTCTTGCTGTGAAACGACAATGCTAACAGCTGCACTACCATGGCAAATACAGTCTGGGGAGTGACTAATGCAAATTGGCCATGTACTCTCCCCAGAAAATGTCCCATGGCTTCTGATTTGCTCAGCCTCTTTGAATCACTCAGCTGAGTAAAACTTTACTCTAGGTGGAAAAAGTGACCACCACAAAAACACATCAGTCACCAATTCATTCTTATGGAAGTACCTCTGGTGCAGATAAGTTTGGCAAAGACATGGGCCTAGGAGCTGTTTGGGTGTGAACACACACAAGCATGTGGACATGTCTGTAGGAGTTTGAATGTAGCTGCATTAATATGCAAGTTTGTGTGTGCGGCCATACTGGGAGAGTTAGGTATGGAATCAAGAGTCCATATGGGTGAATGAGTGATTGCTTCCATGGGTGTGATCAATTGTCGGGGTCTTGTTTCCTGATGAGTGGATGTGGGGCTGTGTAGACAGGCTGCATTTGCTAACAATATGTATGGGGCACTAGGAAAAATACCAACACGGTCATGTCTGACAATACTAGTGTGCGACTCAGAGATGTGCTACTGAGTTGATCATGAGGTCTTTCTCAGTCTGTTTCTGAATCCTCTTTTCTCGTCATTGCACTAAATGAACAATCTGTGCTGGGCAATCAGTGTAAGTGGTGAGCATTCTTCTGAATCCTAGGGAAAAACTGGAAATATAAAGCACAATGCTGACAGCTGAAATCAAAATGTATACAAAACATCAACAAATTAAATCAAGAGGTTTAAGGACTGGTGTATATAGCTACAAAGTTATGCTTAATAAAAACAGACTCAGAATCCTCACTTGAGATTATCAGGGATTCTATATCCGACAAACTTTTATTTGTAAGTTATATATCCAACTCATCACTTGAAATTGCATTCAAAGGTATTAGTGGTGCTAGCCTGTCTCAGATTCAGTCATAGATTATTCATGATATATATATATATATATATATATATATATATATATATATATATCTGAATAACCATAAGAATGATGTTACTCCTAGTTAAATGAGGGTTAGAAATAAAATAAATCCCAAGGTGTTAAGAAAACAGGTTAACAGATTCCTAGGCATGTACTAAGCAATCAATTTGTAGAGTAATACAAGCCCTGCCAAAACCCATTTTTAGAAGTTCATTTCAGCCTCAAGGAGGTCAAAACAAAATAGACTAGAGGAGAATTTGATGCTGGACATCCAATTATCTGTGTTTACCTTGAATGTGGCCAGATAGCTACTCTCCTTCACACGTAATGGAAGTTTGTTCCGGAGGCAAGGGATACATTGCGATATGAATCTGTCATGCCAATGTGTCTTTTTTAGCTGCTAATTAAGGTTTGTCTCCTTAAACTTTAAATTTATGAATTTGTTCCATAGTAAATGATTGGTGGTTTGAACTGGAGATCCAGCACATTGGGGATCGGGAAATTTATTCTTTTCTCACTTTAGTGCGATCTTGTAGTATATATAATTTTGGGGGGCATGGGGGGTGCAGGTGGAGCTTGCCCCCCTGCAAAACAGCTGATAGTT